>NC_044061.1:0-252500 GCF_902167405.1 Gadus morhua | reverse complement strand
ACAGGACTCATGCAGAGCTTAATGTCCGCATTTCCATGTTACTTTTTAACAAACAACACAAGAGATACTGCAACTGCCCTTCATAAGTCATGAGTGCAGCGGAGTAGAACTCCTCAAACCATTCTCCACACTCACTCTTTAGGACTTCAAATGTCGACTGCCATGTGATCGTGTGTGTGTGTGTGTGTGTGTTTGTGTGTGTGTGTGTTTATGTGTGTAACTGGAAATATTCACAGATGCCTTTTACTCATAGCTATGTTTCAAGGGCAACTGTATCGCACATGCCCCGATAGGTCTGAGGGATTCATAGGAGAGAGAGGTTATGAAAGATATTGATAGAAAGCATTAGACATTAGACATGTGTGTTTGTGTGTGTGTGCGTGTGTGTGTTTACGTGTGTGTGCGTGTTTGTGTGTGTGGGTTTACATACATGCTTGTGTGTGTGTGTGTGTGTGTGTGTGTGTGTGTGTGTGTGTGTGTGTGTGTGTGTGTGTGTGTGTGTACACTGTCATTTGGTAATGATCCCCTCTCCTCCCTTTCCTTCTTGTATTTAGAGACACTGAAGAAGAGGATTGTTTTCCAAGTCACTCTAAGTAAACATGACCCCAGTGCATGAGCACCACCTGAAGGCTGGGAGGGGGGGCTAACCAGGCTAGTTCAGAGTAGCATGTAGCTTCTCTGAGTAGCATGTAGCTTCTCGGAGATTACAAATAGGACTTTAACCATAACAACAAAAGCAGGCTCTCTGATGACGTCATCACAAACCACAGGGAAGTTTAGATCTGCCAATCGCTCATCACTGCCCTAAACCACGCCCCTAAACCCCGCCTCCAACATCCACTCACGACCAATGGGGGGCGCTGAATATGACGTTTCGGTTGAGTGTTCGGATTGACGTTGGCTGGCATTGCCGCAATTCGTACATAAACATATGGTTACATGAGTTTTGTGTATCGTTGTTCTCTTACTGTAACAGAGCATATCAATATACTGTGAATGTATGTTGCTTATTTTTACGGGTTGATTTACAATATGTATTTTATTTTTACTATTATTATTCGTTGTTTGATATACAATACCGTTTATTCTCAACCTAATAACACATAATATATTTACAGAGACAAATGTGAAATGGCTCCTTTTCCCAGTTCAGAAAGGTCATATTCAGCTGCACGCAGGCCGCTGATATCGCAGCGTGGTCAGTGTGTTCTCACACTGAACCCGTTTGGATATGAGGGCGTTGGCAGATCGGCGACCCCGTGAGTTGGTGCTGCTGCTTTGTCGGCTGTTTGAGGAGCTGCACGGCTTCAGGCTGACCGCCGCTCACAGCGCTCTAAACCCCGGGAAGCAGAGGATGAATGGCTTGTTTGGCCGTGATCTCCACTTACAGCCGCGGCCTCGCCCCCCTTGACGTCGCCTCTCGTTTCAGACAAGGTGGACGAGGCCCAGCCGGCGCCCAAGAACCCCGACATGAAGGTGGCCACCATCAAACCACGCCCCTCCAGCCGCTGCCTGGTGACCTCTGAGATGAACGTGAGTCCAGGCCTACACCACCCAGCCCCCCCACCCCCCCACCCCCACAGGGTCACACCCTCACCCCCACAACCCCACCCTCACCCCCACAGGGTCACACCCTCACCCCCACAACCCCACCCTCACCCCCACAGGGTCACACCCTCACCCCCACAACCCCACCCTCACCCCCACAACCCCACCCTCACCCCCACAGGGTCGCACCCTCACCCCCACAACCCCATCCTCACCCCCACAGGGTCACAGCATCACCCTTAACCCCACACCAGCACACCCAGCCCCCCACACCCACACACCCCCACAGGGTCACAGCATCACCCCCACCCCCACACCCTCACCCCCACCCCCTCACCCCCACCCCACACCCTCACACCCCCACACCCTCACCCCCACCCCCTCACCCCCACCCCCACACCCTCACCCCCACCCCCACACCCCCACCCCACACCCTCACACCCCCACACCCTCACCCCCACCCCCTCACCCCCACCCCCACACCCTCACCCCCACCCCCACACCCTCACCCCCACCCCCACACCCTCACCCCCACCCCCTCACCCCCACAACCCCACCCTCACCCCCACCCCCTCAGCCTCACCCCCCATACCCCCCTCAACCTCACCCCCACAACCCCACCCCCACACCCCCACCCCCACAGTCGTTATGATTCCTACCTGCAAATCTCTTAAGAACATCAATGAGATGACAGCAGGCGTTTGTGTTCCAGTCTCTGTACCACGACCGCCAGGGGGTGGCGGTGGCCCCCCCCACGGTGCCCGGGGGGCTGCTGGGAGTACCTGCCAAGGGCACCATCAAGAAACAGAAGTCCATAGGTATGATGTCCACGGTGCGCGTGTGCCTGCGTGCGTGTCTGCGTGCATGTGTGTGCCTCCTGCATTGCGCCAAGCCACTGGGTTATTTAAACCTCAAAGGAGATTCTCTGTTCACACTCACAAAATGGATTCTAATGAAAGTGATCTGGAGAAAGCTGCTCAGTGTATAGTCTGCTTCAAGGCGATCCATTGGAGGTCATTAGGCAGCATGCTTTATCCCATTGTTCAGGCTCCACGACTGGGCCGTGCTGCTAATGTTTCTCACAGCCCATTTGATTCTCCATAACCCCGGGCCAGAGCATGTTGTGAGAAATACAAGCACTCAGAACACATTTCGGGGAAAGTTTCCCCAATCATTTCCTATTGCCAAAGGTCTTGAGATGCTGGTGAGTTGAAAAAGATGGCAGAATAAATCGATTCTCTTCCTTCAATCGATACCCACGTTCCCCTGAGCAAGGCACAGATCTCCCGGCTGCCTCAGTGGACCTGCTCACTGCTTCTGATAATCGAAATCCCCCTTGTGTCAAAGTGTCTAGTTGGTTTACTGGCCTGGTATCAGAGCAGAGACGACGTCAACAACAGAGACATGATTTAAAAAAGATACATTTAAGTGTTTGACCCAGAAAATGTCTTAGTCAAGGTGGTCAAAGAGTGGGGGGGGGGGAAAACACTGCATTTATGTGTTTAAATTCTAAAGAACGTCATCCCGTGTCTCCTGGTCCTGATATCGTTCTCCCCCATCCCTCCCCCTCCCTCCCCCATCCCTCCCCCTCCCTCCCCCACCCTTATCCTCCCTCCCTTCTCCTCCCTCCCCCTCCCTCCCTCCCCCACCCTTCTCCTCCCTCCACCACCCTCCCCCCTCCCTCCCTCCCCCTCCCTTCTCCTCCCTCCACCACCCTCCCCCTCTCCCTCCCTCCCTCCCCCACCCTTCTCCTCCCTCCACCACCCTCCCCCCTCCCTCCCTCCCTCCCCCTCCCTTCTCCTCCCTCCACCACCCTCCCCCTCTCCCTCCCTCCCTCCCCCACCTTTCTCCTCCCTCCCCCTCCCTCCCCAGGGACCGAGGAGGAGACGCTGGGCTTCCTCACGCCGCCATCGCTCAAGTTCTCCCGCAGTCTTTCTATGCCGGACACCTCAGAGGACATCCCCCCTCCGCCCGCCGTCTCCCCCCCCTCCCCCCCCGCCTACAACGCCCCCGCCAGCCAGACCCTGCGGGGCTACGGCGCCCGGCCTGGGTTCACGCACAACGCCAACGCCGTGAGCACCATGGGCCGGGACGCGGGCACCCTGCGGCGCGGCTACTACCGACAGAGCTCGGAGCAGTTCGAGAGCAGCCGGCTGCGGGGCCGCGCGCCCGTGCCCGAGAACCCGTACTCCGAGGTGGGCAAGAACCTATACGTGCCCGCCAAGCCGGCCCGGAGGAAGGGCATGCTGGTGAAGCAGCCCAACGTGGAGGACAGCCCCGAAAAGAGCGGCCACAAGGCGGCGTCCGGGCCGGCCTCCATGCCCTCCACGCCCACGGAGCGCACCTGCTCCTCCATCCCCATCCCCACCATCATCATCAAGGAGCCCTCCACCAGCAGCAGCGGCAAGAGCAGCCAGGGCAGCAGCATGGAGGTGGAGCCCACCACCCCGGAGCACCCCCCCCTCGCGGCCGCCGGGGGCGGGGCGCTGCGGCCCGGGGACTCCCTCGCGCTCAGCAACCCCTTCGCCGCCGCCATCGCCGGGGCGGTGCGGGACCGGGAGAAAAGGTTGGAGGCCAGGAAGAACTCGACGGCGTTCCAGTCGATCGACGCGGGGGACGAGGACGGCCCCACCCCCGCCCCCCGCCTGCGCCAGTCCCGCTCCATCGACGAGGGCATGTTCAGCGGCGACGAGCGGCTGCGGAGGGCCGCCATGCCCCCGCTCTCCATCCAGCTCGGGCGTCCCCTGGGCGGCGGCGGCGGCAACCTGACCGACGTCGACAGCCCCGAGCCCGCGGTGGTCCGTGAGCCGCTCAACACCCGCACCGGCCAGTGCCCCAACCTGGACAGCCCCCTCAGCCTCCCGGCCACGCCCCCTAAGAGCCACAACGGGGCCGCCGGTACCTACCTCCACCCCGTCACCGGGAAAGCCTTGGATCCCAACTCCCCCCTCGCCCTGGCCCTCGCGGCCCGGGACCGCGCCATGAAGGAGCAGCACGGCCACCAGAACCCGGCCCCCTCGCCCCCCAGGACGGAGCCCCAGTCGCTCCCGTCCCAGCCCGGCCACCAGGCCGAGCTCATCCAGCCGCTGTTCATCGACACCAAGCTGCGCTCCGGCATGGAGGCGGGCTTCGGCCCCGCCGGGACCGCCACCGTGGGCCGGGCGGGCCGGGGAGGCCGGGGGGGCCGCGGGGGGCTGCGGCGCCAGATGACGGAGCAGAGGTATGAGACGGACGGGGCGCGGGAGCAGAGGCAGCACCAGAAGCTGGAGCAGAGGAAGAGCGCCCCGGTGGAGGCCGTGGAGCCCCCCGCCGGGCTGCTGATGGTCCACACCGAGGAGGGGGGCCGGGAGAGCGACCGCCCCACCGAGCTGAAGGACCCCGACCCCCCCCACAAGGCCGGCGCTCCCAGGGCCCCGCCCTCCTCCGACCCGCCGGCGGCCCTGCGGCGCGGCGTGGCGGCCAGCGAGTCCCTGGACGAACCGGTGAAGCTTCCCTTCCGGATCCCCCCCCCCCCGCTGGCGTCCGTGGACATCGACGACGAGTTCGTCTTCTCGGAGCCGCTCCCCCCGCCGTTGGAGTTCGCCAACAGCATCGACGTCCCCGACGACCAGGCCGGCGCCATCGCCGAGATGATCCAGCGGCAGCGGCAGAACGGGGGGCCGTACCACGCCCCGCCCCCCATGGGGGCGCACCACCGGCGGGGCTTGCTGACCAACTGCATGCCCCCGGCCTTCCCCCCCCAGGACCCGGAGCGCCGCGGCGAGGAGGCGGACGGGCGGAGCGGTGGGGAGCCCGGCCGCGCCGAGACCACCAGCACCGTCTCCAGTGTCTCCACGCTGTCCTCAGAGGGGGGCTTCTGCGACCTGGAGGGCCTCTACGCCGACGGCCACGCCTTCTTGCTGGACCGCCCCCCCGTCCCGCCCAAACCCAAGGGCAAGCCCCTCATCAACCGGACGTCCCTCTACCACGACACCCTGATCGAGGAGCCGCCCGAGGCCTTCGGCTCGCCACCACAGGCTCCTCCCCCTCCTCCTGGTTCCGACCCCCCCCCCGCACAACGGACCTCCAAGCTGTGGGGGGAGCAGCCCGCCGAGCTGCGCAGCCCGCCGGCCACGCCTGACCCCAAGAACACCGTCATCAGCGAGCTCAGCTCCATCCTTCAGCAGATGAACCGCGAGAGGCCCCCCAGGACCGAGGGCCTGGACTCCCCCACAGGGGCCCGGGGCGTGTTCGGCTCCAGGTATGTAGCTAGGGTTAGGGTTAGGGGTTAGGGTTAAGGCTAACCCGAACCCTAGCCCTAACCCCTAACACCTAACCCCAACCCCAGTGGACCCTTCTTTTAGCGTTGATGTTTGTATGCGTATGCGTAATGTAGCATGATTCTTTAAAGCTAAGCATTTATGTTTAATTTCAATAGGCATTATTCAACAGTTTCATTATGCTACGTTCAAGACCACTTGGAAAGGGAAGGACTAATAAGGAATAAATCAAGAGTAAAAGCACTGAATTGAAAAGTGTAGTTGTTGGGGATATTTGCTCTATAGCTGGGAATCCAATTCTGAGTAGTCTATGATAGCATGCAAGACATGCAGCGTATAATCCTGCACCTCCGGACAAAGCTTCCTGCCTCGCTCAAGGCCTTGTTCAACTGAAATGAAAATCAATGATTCACCGGTAGTATTTACCTGAACGAGTCGGACACAGACAGAGAGGAGGACGGCGACAGACAGTGGACAGAAAGGAGGACGGCGACAGACAGTGGACAGAGAGGAGGACGGCGACAGACAGTGGACAGAAAGGAGGACAGCGACAGACAGTGGACAGAGAGGAGGACGGCGACAGACAGTGGACAGAGAGGAGGACGGCGACAGACAGTGGACAGAGAGGAGGACAGCGACAGACAGTGGACAGAGGGAGGGCTGGTGATGGACAGACAGTGGACAGAGGGAGGGCTGGTGATGGACAGACAGTGGACAGAGAGGAGGACGGCGACAGACAGTGGACAGAGAGGAGGACGGCAACAGACAGTGGACAGAGAGTAGGACAGCGACAGACAGTGGACAGAGGGAGGGCTGGTGATGGACAGACAGTGGACAGAGGGAGGGCTGGTGATGGACAGACAGTGGACAGAGGGAGGGCTGGTGATGGACAGACAGTGGACAGAGGGAGGGCTGGTAATGGACAGACAGTGGGCAGAGGGAGGGCTGGTGATGGACAGGCAGTGGACAGAGGGAGGGCTGGTGATGGACAGACAGGCCTTCTGCTCCTCTTCAGTGTGTCGCCATCGGTTTGACCTTCTGAATGGTCAGCGTTCCTCACCGGGTCGCCCTTCTCTTAAAGGGCTGATGTCATGGTGGATATAATGGGTACAAAACATTGTTTGCACTTGGATGTGGATCATGAAAAGGATGGCAAGAAAATGAATTTATTAGTTGTGCTACATCAATGCCCAGTTGTCTTTGAAGCAACTCCTCCTAAATGACTCAGGGACAGAGACTCAGAGACTCAGAGACTCAGGGACAGAGACTCAGAGTCTCAGGGTCAGAGTCTCAGAGACAGAGACTCAGAGAAAAAGACTCAGAGACTCAGGGACAAAGACTCAGAGTCTCAGGGACAGAGACTCAGAGTCTCAGCGACAGAGACTCAGAGACTCAGGGACAAAGACTCAGAGACTCAGACACTCAGGGACAGAGACTCAGACTCAGAGACTCGGAGACTCAGGGACAGAGACTCAGAGTCTCAGCGACAGAGACTCAGAGACTCAGGGACAGAGACTCAGAGTCTCAGCGACAGAGACTCAGAGACTCAGGGACAGAGACTCAGAGACTCAGGGACAGAGACTCAGAGACTCAGGGACAAAGACTCAGAGTCTCAGAGACAAAGACTCAGAGACTCAGGGACAGAGACTCAGAGACTCAGCGACAAAGACTCAGAGACTCAGAGACAAAGACTCAGAGACTCAGAGACAAAGACTCAGAGACTCAGAGTCTCAGAGACAAAGACTCAGAGACTCAGAGTCTCAGAGACAAAGACTCAGAGACTCAGAGACTCAGCGACAGAGACTCAGAGACTCAGCGACAGAGGCTCAAAGACTCAGGGACAGAGTCTCAGAGACTCAGAGACTCAGGTACTGAGAATCAGGCCTTTATTATTATTGTATTATATTATTATTTATACCTATAGATATATTATACAGACGGCAGCAGAGACGGGAGAGGATGGCCTAGATTCACACACGCTCTCTCTCTCTCTTTCTCTCTCTCTCACTCTCTCTCTATCACTCTCTCTCTCTCTCTTTCTTTATATCTCTCTCTCTCTCTCTCTTTCTCTCTTTCTCTCTATCACTCTCTCTCTCTCACTCTCTCTCTCACTCTCTCTCGTTCTCTCTCTCTCCTTCTCTCTTTCTCTCTATCACTCTCTCTCTCTCTCTCTCTCTCTATCACTCTCTCTCTCTCTCTCTCTCTCTCTCTCTCTCTCTCTCTCTCTCTCTCTCTCTCTCTCTCTCTCTCTCTCTTACTGTGAGAATTAGATTAATGCTTAAAGAGAATTCCAATGTTCTGTCTTGCATGTTTGTTTTTCTTCAATCTTTTTTTCTTATTTTTTGAAATCTCCAACCCTCTCAGATTGAACGTGCGTTGGTTGTGCCTGTGGATGTAAGGGTTGCCTAGCAACCAGCTGATGAGAGCAGCCTTGGGGCCTGCAGGAATGATGTCAGTCCGATTAGAGTCGGGATGGTGTGGTTGTGCGTGTGTGTGTGTCTCTTACTCTGTGTGTATGACAGAGAAAAAGGAAGAGAGGAGGGCCGGTCGAACCCTCCTCAAAGTTCAACCACTCACAGGTCATGTGACATGTTGCCTTAGTAGGCCACGTTACGTAACCCTGCACACCCAGCCAGCCTCTGTGCACGTGGCTATCTACGTGTGTGTGTGTGTGTGTGTGCTTGTGTGTGTGCTGATGCCTGTGCATTTTTATGTGTGTGGACTTGTGTGCTATAAATAAAACTAGCCTGTGGTTGTAGTGTGCGTGTGTGCGTGTGCGTGCGCAGACTGCTGTGCTGCTGTTGCCTCAGAGGCTGTGGCGCGTCATGCGGTGTGTGGGTGAACTCCGCTGATCAGCCGCTCTGCTCCTCCAGCGGCAGCCTCCAGCGGCGTGCTGTCAACAGGAAGTGGCACGCCGTCCGTCGGCCTCAACATGGAGGTCGGAGGGCCGGCCGCAGCACCGGACACAGCGCAAGGCGCTGGGGTCGTCGGCCTCGCGTTCGGTCGGCCTCGTGATGCGGGCGGCCTCGTGATGCGGGCGGCCTCGTGATGCGGGAGGCCTCGTGATGCGGTCGGCCTCGTGATGCGGGCGGCCTCGTGATGCGGGCGGCCTCGTGATGCGGTCGGCCTCGTGATGCGGTCGGCCTCGTGATGCGGTCGGCCTCGTGATGCGGGCGGCCTCATGATGCGGGCAGCCTCGTGATGCGGGCGGCCTCGTGATGCGGTCGGCCTCGTAATGCGGGCGGCCTCGTGATGCGGGTGGCCTCGTGATGCGGTCGGCCTCGTGTTCGGTCGGCCTCATGATGCGGGCGGCCTCGTAATGCGGTCGGGCTCCGACGGGTTATTTATAGCAGAAGCAGTGATTTATAATTAATGTGCTGTTTGTGGATTATCTCCAGTGCAGAACACTGAACCCCCCCTCTGCCGTGGTTAGCTAACCCTAACCCTCAGTGTGGGAATAAGGCCAGACGCTAAAGAAGGCCTTGAACTGATTAGTCCAATAGGTAATTACGCACTATTAACATCAACTCTTACCTCGTAGCGACAGCCAGGCGGCACTTGATCAGTGGGAGGACACCAGAGCATTGAATAGTTATGAAGCAATAACTGTTGATACTGTAAAGTAAGTCAGTGCCGCCAGGGGGTCAATGTTGATTCTGTAAAGTAATGCATTGACTGTTGATACTGTAAAGTAACGCAGTGACTGTTGATACTGTAAAGTAACGCAGTGACTGTTGATACTGTAAAGTAATGCAGTGACTGTTCATACTGTAAAGTTCTGAAGTGCAGCCAGGGGGTCACTGTTCATACTATAAATTTATTATGAAGTGAATGTTTATTTTGTAAAGTAATGCAGTGACTGTTGATACTGTAAAGTAATGCAGTGACAGTTGATACTGTAAAGTAACGCAGTGCAGCCAGGGGGTCACTGTTCATACTGTAAAGTTATTATGCAGTGACTGTCATACTCTAAAGTAACACAGGGACTGTTCATACTGTAAAGTTATGCAGTGCAGCCAGGGGGTCACTGTTCGTACTGTAAAGCTATGATGCAGTGACTGGTCATACTGTAAAGTTATGATACAGTAACTGTTCATACTGTAAACTAATGCAGTGACTGTTGATACTGTAAAGTTATGCAGTGACTTAATGAACTGTAAAGTAGTGCAGTGACTGTTGATACTGTAAAATGATGATGCATTGACTGTTCATACTGTTGCAGTGTAATGCAGTGCAGCCAGGGGGTCACTATTCGTACCGTAAAGTTATGATGGAATGACTTAGATACTTTAAAGTTATGATGCAGTGACTTTTGATACGGCAAAGATATTTTGTGATTGTTGATACTGTAAGGCAGGGATGGGCAACTGGTGGCCCGCGGGCCGCATGCGGCCCGCATTCTCACTCAGTCAGGCCCGCACATAATAAAAAAATATATAATAATAATAATAATAATTGATCGAGTTACAGAAAACTCGGTCAAGAAAGATGAGAAGAATTCATAGAATTCGAAGGCAAACCCATGCGTCTAGTTTGCTTAGAAGCGATATCAGTCATTAAAGATATCCACTTAAGTCGCCACTACAACTACTACAACTGCTTGTTGGGTTTGAGTTCATTGAGTTGTTGCACTTAATGTTGGGCCACTGTTTTTCAGTTTTTTGACTTCATTGAATGATGATGTATGTGAGCCCTTTGCACTGATAAAAATATTGACCATTCATGTGGCTGTTTGAGCATGGAAAACATGAAATGAATGTATGTTGGTTCAATTAACATACCGTACATAGGTTATGATTCTGGATGATTTAATAGGTAGTGGCCATCCCCAAAATGCACCAGAATACAGGAAATCATATCTACCAAATTCAAAATTGTGTAGCTTCTCTCAGCTCACGTTTAGTTGAAGTGTGCAGTCATGTGGCCCTCCGATGGTTATGATGAAAAATGTGGCCCTCTTTATCATGAAAGTTGCCCATCCCTGCTGTAAGGTAACGCGGTGACTGTTGATACTGTAAAGTTATGCAGTGCAGCATGGGGGTTACTGGGGCAGAAAGATCCGGTTTTGGCGCTACGTGCGTGAACGAGCGTGAAGGCTGCTCATGGACCCTCACCCTAGGGCTAGTTAACCAACCAGCGCCATTTTAACACATGAGCTCCTGGCTGTCCGCCTCCCCCCGTCACATCACTGTGTGTGTGTGTGTGTGTGTGTGTGTGTGTGTGTGTGTGTGTGTGTGTGTGTGTGTGTGTGTGTGTGTGTGTGTGTGTGTGTGTGTGTGTGTGTGAGTGATTTTATGCCTCTTTGCTTCTGATGTGTGTGTCTGTGTGTGTGCGACTTGCCATCACATCCATGTCCATTACACATCTAACAGTGTCACCATGTCTGTCTGTCTCACGCCATCTCATCCCCATCCTGTTTCCCGCTTCCCGCCTGACATCCTGTGGGGCAAACTTAAAGCTGGTGTTGACAACTCAAAGCCGTAAGTTTCCATTTTGTCTGCTTGTCTGTTTTTTACCCATGATGCAAAGTGCTTTCACCATGGCCCAGTTTAGTTTTGGCAGAACCACTTTCCCCGTCTCCTTAGATGCCCCTGGGCTGTTCCATATAGGAGAGGACAAAGGGAATCAGGGTTAGGGTTATCACACATCCTCATACAAAACATGGAGATTGGCCCCTTTTGAATGGATTGAAAGTGGGCCATTACGATATGTCTGCCCAGTCTCAGACCTGAAAGAGAGAAAACTTTGAAAAAGTAGCGATAAGTAGATCAAAACAAACGCCTGGTGGAACTTTGTGCGGGTGTCTGAGTTTTTGTTAATGTCTCTGTTTGATGGTGTGTGTGTGTGTGTGTGTGTGTGTGTGTGTGTGTGTGTGTGTGTGTGTGTGTGTGTGTGTGTGTGTGTGTGTGTGTGTGTGTGTGTGCTTGTGCGCGTGTGTGTGTGTGTGTGTCCTCATATATGAGACGAGAGGTGATTAGGATCACTGCTTTCTTTTGAAGCATTACTCCATGTATCAACTTCAGGGGCCATGAATCAAAACTACATCCCCATCAGCCCTCTTTAACCCACACACATCTGCAGGTTGCGGTCCATACCTCTACTGGGACCTGACCCTGAGTCTGACCCTAACCCTGACCCTGACCCTAACCCTGACCTCCAGTGGGACCTGACCCTGAACCTAACCCTGAGCTATATACCATCCTGAAGCTGAAAGCTGAGAATAGTGGATACATATCCCTTTGGGTTTCCCTCATTTCGCTTAACGTTTCCATATGCCAGATGAAACGATCAGTGCACATGAATAAGTAATGATCAATTTTGAATGATCAAACAAATTAATATTTTTTATCAGTGAAATGAAGAAGGAAATGATTCCAATATTCTGTCTTCCCTCAAGCTGTGGAGATGGATCATGAATGATAAGGCTCTTATTTGGTTCAGATGTGGACAGAATTAACTTTCAGATGAACATCTTCATTAGTGTATGAACTGAAAAAAATTAAATAAATTACTGGACATATTTCCCTAGACTGCTTTATTCCGGGCCAAGCTCAAGCTAATACCGCCCCCTACTGTATGTTTAGCGCAATCACAACACAACGTAATGCAACGCAATGCAACGTCGCGACGCAGAGGAGGCAAAAGTTGTTTGGAAGCACTTTTGCACTTTGTATTTATAGTTGTATTCATAGTGTTTATAGTATTTATAGCAAACAACTCAAACAAATCTTAACATGCAGGACTACAAAAATGTATTTTTTTTTTTTAAATTAAAATATAAAAATAAAATAAAAACTCGGGACTCATCACTCAACCCCTCATCACTCAACCCAAGGGGGTAAGTTTGGTCTCAGCTTTGGAAGGGACACTTCACAGACCTAACCCAAAATTGCTGCGTAGACTGCGTCATGGTGAACAATAATTATATCAAAATCTAGATTTACATGTGCACTTATTCACATTTAAAGTAGCCTACTGCAAAAAAGGTCAGGTTAGTAGAAGTTAGGTATTTGTGAAGCGAAAAATGCGGAGGCAGGTCATAAGTTCAGACGGGTACGGTCTCCTCGTCTCCATCAGCACGGTGCCAAACTTCCGGTGCCAGATAACTTCCCTTCCGGTGCGCCGGCCTTCCCCGCCATGCGGCGGTTCTACCGCTGATGAGCGGTCGGCCCCCGTGCGTGCTCCAGAGGTTGACCTGAATTTGAATCATCGCTTGTATAACCCTAACCCTAACCCTATAAAGGTATACGGACCGAGGGACTTCTCGCCGCGTGCTCCCCCCCACCCAAATCAGCGTGTCTTTGGCCGTCCTGTTTGGCAAGAGTTTGCAAAACAATATTATATTAAATGCCTTTTGTAAAAATACATTTCATTATATTAAAAAATAATGAATCAAAATGTTGGTAGGGACAAGCCTTACTTTCCCTAAGTTGTCGGGACATGGCCCTCCGTCCCTATGCAGAGTAACGCCCTTGACTCAACCCCTCATCAGCAGAACGGACGCTCAGCCTTCTGGCGTTCGTCTTCACGCAAGACGATTCTTAACCCCAACCTTCTAGACCCTAACACACCAGCTGAGGGGATAGACACCCCCACTCCCTCTTCTAGACCCTAACTCACCAGCTGAGGGGATAGACACCCCCACTCCCTCTTCTAGACCCTAACAAACCAGCTGAGGGGATAGACACCCCCACTCCCTCTTCTAGACCCTAACTCACCAGCTGAGGGGATAGACACCCCCACTCCCTCTTCTAGACCCTAACTCACCAGCTGAGGGGATAGACACCCCCACTCCCTCTTCTAGACCCTAACACACCAGCTGAGGGGATAGACACCCCCACTCCCTCTTCTAGACCCTAACTCACCAGCTGAGGGGATAGACACCCCCACTCCCTCTTCTAGACCCTAACAAACCAGCTGAGGGGATAGACACCCCCACTCCCTCTTCTAGACCCTAACACACCAGCTGAGGGGATAGACACCCCCACTCCCTCTTCTAGACCCTAACAAACCAGCTGAGGGGATAGACACCCCCACTCCCTCTTCTAGACCCTAACACACCAGCTGAGGGGATAGACACCCCCACTCCCTCTTCTAGACCCTAACAAACCAGCTGAGGGGATAGACACCCCCACTCCCTCTTCTAGACCCTAACACACCAGCTGAGGGGATAGACACCCCCACTCCCTCTTCTAGACCCTAACACACCAGCTGAGGGGATAGACACCCCCACTCCCTCTTCTAGACCCTAACACACCAGCTGAGGGGATAGACACCCCCACTCCCTCTTCTAGACCCTAACACACCAGCTGAGGGGATAGACACGCCCACACAGGAGAGAAGCGCTCCTCTGCGCTGCAGCCCCGTCTGCAGGGTGGGGGTGAACTAAGGCATTAAGGGGATAGTAAATATAATAAATCTACACTTAAATCTTGTTCTTCACTGAGGATGGAGGCCGTCTGCTGATGGTGCCTCCTGAGCTCTAGGGTTAGGCTGTGACCTCTAGGGTTAGGCTGTGACCTCTATAGTTAGGCTGTGGGCCGCTGTGACCTCTAGGGTTAGTCTGTGACCTCTAGGGTTAGGCTGTGACCTCTAGGGTTAGGCTGTGGGCCGCTGTGACCTCTAGGGTTAGGCTGTGACCTCTAGGGTTACCCTGTGACCTCTAAAGTTAGGCTGTGGGCCGCTGTGACCTCTAGGGTTAGGCTGTGACCTCTAGGGTTAGGCTGTGGGCCGCTGTGACCTCTAGGGTTAGGCTGTGACCTCTAAAGTTAGGCTGTGGGCCGCTGTGACCTCTAGGGTTAGGCTGTGACCTCTAGGGTTAGGCTGTGACCTCTAGGGTTAGGCTGTGACCTCTAGGGTTAGGCTGTGGACCGCTGTGACCTCTAGGGTTAGGCTGTGACCTCTAACCCCCGCTGTGTCTCCTGCAGGACCCCTGCAGATGAGGCGGCCACGCGGCCGGCGGCCGGCCTCAGCGCCACGCCCCCTGCCGGCCTCCCACCCCCCCCCCAGCAGCCCCGCACCGGCAGCCCGCCCGACTCTGGCGCCTCCTCGCTCACACCCTGCTCCTCGCTGCCGCCGTCCACCTCGCCCACGCTGACGGAGGCCTTCGGCCTGGCCACGCCCCCGCTGGGCGGCGGCTACAGCCTGGGCTCCTCCTCCTGCGGAGGCTCCTCCCGCTCGCCCTCGCCGCTCTCCCTGCTGCAGGCCGCCGCCGCCGCCGCCGCCTCGGGGAAGCCCTTCGCCGGGAAGCCGGTGGACCTGTGGAGCAAGGCGGACGTGGCGGACTGGCTGGAGAGCCTGAACCTGGCGGAGCACCGCGACGCCTTCCTGGACAACGAGATCGAGGGCGCGCACTTGGCCTCGCTGCGCAAGGAGGACCTGATCGACCTGGGGGTGACGCGGGTCGGCCACCGCATGAACATCGAGCGGGCGCTGAAGCTGCTGACGGACAGATAGGCCGCCGAGAGGGGGCGGGGCCACCCACCGGGAGGGGAAGGGGCCACCCGCTGGGAGGGGGCGGGGCCACCCACCTGGAGGGGGGGGGGGGCAACCGCCGGGGGCTCCTAGGGGCGGCCGGGGCGGTCGACGTCCCCCCCCCCCCCGTCTGGCGTCGCCATGGAGACGGGGTGTGATGGGAGGGGGTCCCGCCCCCGTGTCGACACCCCTCCTCCGTCGACCAGAGGAACGACCTGTGTATCCTCTGGGTGGGCGGACTTGGAGGACTGGGAGGACTGGGAGTCCTCCTGAGGCTGGCCAGCCACTCCGTGCTGCTCCCCAGCTGAGCTGGACAGCGCTCCTTTTCTATCTTTGCTAGAGTTGCTCAGAAATAGTATTTCTTCACCGTTTTGTTTGAAAATAGGAATCTTATCCCACTTGATTAGTACAGCGATCTTGTGTATACTAAACACACAAACACACACCTTTTTCACAGTGCCACATACCAACACACACAAACACACACACACACATGGGTTCACCTTTTTCACTACCTTTCATACCACACTCACACAGACACTATGCTAGCACACATATAACACACAACCATGCACATTCACAACGTTGTCACTGCAATGGCCTTCTCCTCCTCTTCCTCCTCCTCCTCCTCCTCCTCAGAAAGAGCAGTGCATGATGGGAGGGGCCCTACTAGGAAGCCCCATTGTAGCAGGTTACAGTCCAGCGTCTGTCCACCCATCCCTCAACACTAGAACCAAAGTCCCTCACCAGTAGAACCAGTCCCTCACCAGTAGAACCAGTCCCTCACCACTAGAACCAGTCCCTCACCAGTAGAACCAGTCCCTCACCAGTAGAACCAGTCCCTCACCACTAGAACCAGTCCCTCACCAGTAGAACCAGTCCATCAACACTAGAACCAAAGTCCCTCACCAGTAGAACCAGTCCATCAACACTAGAACCAAAGTCCCTCACCAGTAGAACCAGTCCCTCACCAGTAGAACCAGTCCCTCACCAGTAGAACCAAAGTCCCTCACCAGTATAACCAGTCCCTCACCACTAGAACCAGTCCCTAACCACTAGAACCAGTCCCTCACCAGTAGAACCAGTCCCTCACCAGTCGAACCAGTCCCTCACCAGTAGAACCAGTCCCTCACCAGTAGAACCAGTCCCTCACCACTAGAACCAGTCCCTCACCACTAGAACCAATCCCTCACCAGTAGAACCAGTCCCTCACCACTAGAACCAGTCCCTCACCAGTAGAACCAGTCCCTCACCAGTAGAACCAGTCCCTCACCAGTAGAACCAGTCCCTCACCACTAGAACCAGTCCCTCACCACTAGAACCAAAGTCCCTCACCAGTAGAACCAGTCCCTCACCACTAGAACCAGTCCCTCACCACTAGAACCAGTCCCTCACCCGTAGAACCAGTCCCTCACCAGTAGAACCAGTCCCTCACCAGTTGAACCAGTCCCTCACCACTAGCAGAGGTAGAGACTCAGGGTCATATCAGCCAGAGGAAACCCGGTGTTTGGAAACCAACATCTGGATGTGTTTGTTAGCAGTTACAGCCCGGCTGTAGAACCCCAGGTGTTACCTGATGAAACTGGAATTTCACATTTCTGCAAGAATGCAGTTGTAGGTGTGTCTGTGAAGTAGAGCACCAAGTGGTTTTTCACTGTATTGTATATTTGAATTTGTTTTATTTATTCCCCCTAAAATATGAAGGATGTGTTGTGACCAGCTTGTGTGTGTGTGTGTGTGTGTGTGTGTGTGTGTGTGTGTGTGTGTGTGTGTGTGTGTGTGTGTGTGTGTGTGTGTGTGTGTGTGTGTGTGTGTGTGTGCAAGCAAAAAGTAGCTATGTTCAGCTCCAATTGTCCTTCCCGTCATAAAATATAACTTTTGCTGACATTGAATCCATCCGAGTAGATCCCCACATAACTGTCTTATATATTTATATATTTATATATATTTGCAACGAATATAGCTCATTTAGTATAACAATGATGTGCAATACATGGCCTCAGTAGAGCTAACTAAGGTTAGCATCTAAACGGTGGTTTCATAGTAAAGGACTTCAGAGTGTTGGAATCTATTGTTGGTATTTGGATTCAGTGTGAGCAGCTACTCTGTTAATCATTCCAATCTTTCCAAAATCAGGACAAAGAGCGCGTCCTGTACCCCTCACATCCTCACCATCGCTCTATCCCCCTTCATTTACCCAACAGACAATGCTAATGCTGTACATACATTAGACCTCTTCATCCAATGACAGAGCATTGAGAGACGTTAAGCAACGCCATGTGTATATGAGTAGATGTGAGGATGTACACGTTTGACACGGGCCAGTACTAACCCTAACCCTCACCCTAAGGCTAACCCTGACCCTAACCCTCACCCTCACCCTAACGCTAGTGCTCCTGGTTTTACACTGGAAAGCTTTTTGGAGTTTGAGCAGTCTTATGGTCCTGGGTGATCTGGTGATCTGGTGATCTGGTGATCTGGAGCTCTGGTGATCTGGAGCTCTGGTGATCTGGAGCTCTGGTGATCTGGTGATCTGGAGCTCTGGTGATCTGGAGCTCTGGTGATCTGGTGATCTGGTGATCTGGTGATCTGGAGCTCTGGTGATCTGGTGATCTGGAGCTCTGGTGATCTTGTTTTAAGGGATACTGCTTTAGCGGTTATACTATAATTGGTTTGTCCAGCATTTGGTGAAGGTTGGATTGTAGTCAATACAGTTGAAAACCATCTGCATTGTCTTCAAGCGTGTATATAAGAGTGATCGACGGAGGGAGAATAAAACATGATAACAATAGATAATACATGTATGGTGTAATATTAGGGTTAGAGATATAAAAAATATACAGGATCAATTTATGAAGGGTATTTTATGGCAGTATATAAAACGACCTGCACTGCTCTAATTGGTCCCCACGCAGGGTTAGAGCTCAGAGGTGTTGGTAATGCTCTGCTCTCATTGGTCCCCACGCATCGTTAGAGCTGGCATCTCTTCCCCATGGAGGCCCCTCCCCCCACACCCCTCTCTTCAGTCCCCTGGCCTCAGATCAGTTTATCCGTGTTTCTGTCCGGTTCACTTCGAGGGGAACGGAGCACACGACTGATCTAATATGGTAAAGCCATATGGTAAAGAAATCAGATGGAATCATTTCGGACAGATACCGCAATTGCCATATGGGTGTCTATTAGAAAGTATCATCTTTTTTTCATCACAATTAAAATTTTCTCTTAAAGGTCCCATGACATGCTATTTTATGTATTTTTTAATATAGGTATTAGTGGGCAACTAACACAGTATTCAAAGTCGTTCCCGAAATTCAGCCGTGGTGCAGGGTTACAGCCACTCCGAAACAGTCGCACATTGAGCTTCCCCCAAATGCGCTGTTTTGCCGTCTGTAGCTATAATGCAAATGAGGAGGAGCGAGGCGGGTCAAGGAGGAGGGTGGGGGTGTGGCCCTGAGCAGCTTGCAGCCACGGTACCATGCGCTCTGTTTACAGTGGATGTATCGCAATGGCGAGGCGCACACAGCCTTTAGCCGTGTTCTGTAAATATTCTAGAACACACGGGAGTCCTGGAGCTTTATATCTAAATATTATCATATAGCCTACATAGATATCTATATCATATAATATATATTATCACGGCCAAAAGCTGTGTGAGCCGATATTATGAATCTCAAATGACCGCGTTGGGTTCTACGACGTTCCTGGTTCTTCCACGTCCACATCAATGTGAAGTAGACTTAACCGCGACAAGGAGGAGAAAGGGATTGTTGCCGGGCAGCACTTAGGCACCTCCGCCTCCGGCGGTGGTCCCTCAGCGGGGCTCAAGCGGGAGACATTCGCCGCCAACAATCCCTTTCTCCTCCATTTCGTGGTTCATGTTCTCGAGGGAGTCAAAGCCAAAGTTCCTTCCCCCCAATTCATTCTCAACCTTGGCTGAGATAACCCCCACTACGAGTCTCGTTGTAGAAATACCAGAGACGAGAGTCCGACGTGTTATGCGCCATAACACCAAAAGCAGAACGGTTATCCAAATAACAAGGAAGTGTACAACACTTGCGTTACAGTCCTGGAGCTCTATATCTAAATAATATCATATAATACATAGATATCTAAATCATATAATACATATTATCACGGCCAAAAGCTATTTGCGCCTCCAGACGATATTATGAATCACAAACGACTTTGTCGGGTTCTGCGACGTCTTTGGTTCTTCCCCTTTCACATCAATCTGAAGTAGACTGAACCGCGCGCTGCCTGCTGCCGGCTGCCCGCTGCCGGCCGATGGTGCCTCACGGCAACCGGCGGCATGTCGCAGTTCATGCACATCAGCGAGTCAAAGCCAAAGTTCCCTTCCCCCAATTCCTTCTCAACCGTGGCTCAGATAACCCCTACTACAGTCTCGTTGTGGAAATACAAGGCACGTCAAAGAACCGACAAGAAACACTTGCGTTACAGTGTGTGTATTCACACACACACACACACATGTGACGCTCGCACGGTCGTGTCTCATTGGCGGGCCAACGTCTCTGGGCGGGCCAGGCAGAGTAAGGGGAGGAGCTTAGATGCTTTATGACGACATAAATAAAGACATTCCAAATCAGCGCGCTTGAGCCTCCGTTTTTTCAAAGGCGAGCAGAACAGCTAGTGCGCGTTTTACACCAAACACAAGTTTTAGCCACTGGGGGACCATAGGCAGGCTAGGGGAACTCATATTTATGTTAGAAAACCTCATAAAGTGAGATTTTCATGTCATGGGACCTTTAAGAACCTGAAATCATGATGTGAGATTTGTTGGTCTGGACCAAATAAGCATGTTTTCATCTGGAGATTCTGTAGGCAAGGAAATCTCATACACTTCATTTATAACAGTGATATACTATAGTATAATATAATGGTGTTATACTGTAGCATAATGTTGTTATTCATTAACACATTTTACAGACACCAACACGTCAGCTAAATTGTTGTCTTATCAGGCCCTGACTTCACACATCGCCTGTGGAAGTGTCAAGGAGGACACGGTCCATATATACACAACTCTGTGTTCTGTGAACATTTTAGTCATATGTTTGCGTCAGATGTTGGACCCAAGTTAGGATGAGCCTCCGTGCGTTCTATTCAACCTGCATCTCTCTCACTCCCCCCGCCGCGGCAGAATGCTGATAAGAGGAGGATGTTTATTAAAGAATCAGGAAGAGAGGTGGCTGATAGCAGGGTGAACTGTGTGGTGAGCTGATCCTGAGAGAGACTATGCTGCTATAATCCGTTCCATTCTTGAACTAAAGGGAACTCAGAGTGTCTTGAGGGGACCATTAAACAAAGCACAGTATTTTTAAAATTTGTATAGAGTTCTATCAAAATTTTTATAGAGGTTTTCTGAAGAAGAAAATGTTCAACTCATGTGTGGATTGCCAAAAAAAGAGGAATACTATACAATAAGAAAGTGAATATTATTAGATTTATGGGTTATGTAAGAAGCAATATTTATCCTCAGTCTCCTTGGTTGTGTTTTTTCCCATTATAAAGTTATATATCATATGACCACATATCAGTGTTTTTTAAAGAAGACTTTATGAGATTCTATTGCATTTTAGATAAGATATTTGGCCAATCAGCAGACACAAATCCAGTTTCTTCTAAATACCATTTGCCTGGTTGGAATTGACCAAGTCTAGAGTGTGCAATGTATGTATAAATGAGTCAAATCTCCTCTCCGTAAATATAAAACTATTATGGGTCCATGTTGGTAGAAAATAATGCTGCACCTATAAATAAATCCAGAAAAAAACCATAAAATATTATAAAATATAAAGAATAGGATAATTGCTGACGTCTTGAAGCAACACCAACCTACTTTCTATGTGGAAACTTAGAAGTCATTAGAAGTAGTAGAAGGCTGTCCCCCGCCCCCCGGTGTGGTACCACTACGCTCACCTTCACACCCTTTGAACCACATTCCCACTGTCACGTCGTCAAAGCCCTCAGGTGACTGTTCATTCATGTTATTTACTTTTTTCCATTGATAGAATTGTTATTTAAGTCTTCATAGAAGCTAAGATGTTTTGGCTATTTTTGTGGGAAGAACTAATGTGTCCATGTTTTCTATGTTGCTGTAATTTTGTGCTACCAAAACCAATTTAGAGTAAACTAATTAACGAAACGAAAACGAGAGAATAACTGCACTCTTCCCCCCTCTGCCCCCACCCCCCCTTCCTCAAGACTTCTTGTATGGCAACCAAACTTCACTGTAAGAAATAAATATAACATTGCACTAGTGTGGTATATCTCTTTTTAGCTTGTGCCTTCTGTGATTATTTTTGTGTGTACATTTTCATTCAATGTAGTTTGTTTAATTCAATATGAACCAAAAAAATGTAGTAATTAATATTATTGAATAAGCAGGTCCAAGGGTTAGGATTCCCGGACACCTAAAGTATAACATATTGTATAACATATTCAATGACGTAAAAGTGTTAACAACTTTTCGTGGGTCGTAACCGTGGCGTTAACTAGAGATGCTACGATTGATCAGACACCGATCATGAGAATATATTCAATCGAGAATATATTGAGAACTTGCATAACTCATGTACACCTGGATAAGTAGCATGTACCGTGCGCTTTACCCTACATAGAGTGGCGAAATCACGCCCCTTCCGGTAGAGCCCATGGGACCTATGAGATGGAAAAATAAATATGGGTTTCATGGAGGGCAAGTAATTATCCTCCTGCCCAGTCTTTATATGCCCCGGATTACACATATGTTGTTTGTTGATTTAAATGATAATTTTTCATGTCAAGAGTTTGATAGTTTATTGTGCAATTGTTCAGTTAAAGGCTGTAGAGAAAACACAATGAGAAAGACTACATGTCTCGTATGTGCCGTCACGTGACTGGCGTGGACCAGACTGACAATCTCCCCATCGGCATAACTGAAACTCTCCACATACCCCAACTTATAATGGTTTTCACCTCTTTTGATGCTTTTATCCCCCCCTTGGAAAAAACATTATCAAACTTCTTCACAGAAATGTTTAGTTTTCTTTGCATGAAAAATTATCATTTCAATCCACAAACATGTAGGGTACAGCTGGCCTGCCCTGCGAATACGCGTAACTTTTCATTTATATTCATTCAAAATATTAACATACTATTTTAAAACTAAAGAGGCTGGTGTTTTGTTTTATATAATTTGTTTATAGACGAGACAGACGAGCTGAGCTGGTGACGTCATCGAGTCCGCTGCTGTTCCAATTGTAGGAGCGTACTCCCGCCCTCGGATGTGTTTACTTGAAGTCCGGACTTGCCAAGTACGAACTTCCAAGTCCGCGAGTCCGTAGTTCGCGTACATGTAATTGAGATACGGCCATGGGCGTCAGTTTGGTTTGAAATGTGCTGGGGACAGAGACGCATTCGGAAGTGCATTTTTAGAAGTGCTGGGTACAATTAGGATGCACTCTTTTTTCTCTCTTTAGTGCCGGTAATGAAAGGTTCTGAAAGACGGCATCTTTCATCTTTAAACCACTCACAATTTTGAGTGGTTTAAAGATGATGTTTGTGTAGCTGAATAGGAAAATTTAATGATTTAATGAATTTTATTAATGAAAAGTCAAAAAGTGTTTGTTCACAGTATTTGTAGTTATTCAATACATTGTGGCATTCAAAAAGTCACCACTGAGATTAATCTTTTAAAGTGAAGAGTGCCACAAAGAATAACATGTTGGGACTTAAATGTGAAAAACTATTAACAGGTAACAACCTGATAAAAAAAAATGCTTTTTAAAACTTTCGATATAAATTCATGCTCTTTTGTCCATTCAGAATTAAACAAATCAGAATACTTAGTACATACTATTTCTGTTCAGTGTCTACTACTTGACCGTACCACACTTGACTGTTTACGCCTCGTTTCCACATACGTACATTCTCGTATGCGATCCAACCGTCTCCGACCGAAAGTCCATTCATTCCTATGTGATTCTCCGTAATGTCCGTTTTTCCTCCGAGACTCCTCCCCTCGGTAAAATTTCTGTCCGGTATGTCCGTAATATACGTTCAAAAACTTTAACGCCTCGTTTCCACATACGTATGTTTTTCGTGTCCGTGCTTCCGTAAATTTACGGAAGGAGTCGCTAGTGTTTTACGTACGGGCATGAATTTATTTACGGACAAAAGATGTTAGGAGAAATCAGCGGATTGTTTACTCCGGGTAGGAAATGAGTGCCCAAATGAAGGAGTTCAAGTACCTCGGTGTCTTGTTCGCGAGTGAGGGTACTATGGAGCGTGAGATTGGCCGGAGAATCGGAGCAGCGGGGGCGGTATTGCGTTCGCTTTACCGCACCGTTGTGACGAAAAGAGAGCTGAGCCGCAAGGCAAAGCTCTCGATCTACCGGTCGATCTTCTTTCCTATCCTCACCTATGGTCATGAGGGCTGGGTGATGACCGAAAGGACGAGATCGCGGGTACAAGCGGCCGAGATGAGTTTTCTCAGAAGGGTGGCTGGCGTCTCCCTAACTCGGATTAGAGCCGCTGCTCCTTTACTTAGAAAGGAGTCAGCTGAGGTGGTTCGGGTATCTGGTAAGGATGCCCACTGGGTGCCTTCCTTGGGAGGTGTTTCAGGCACGTCCAGTGGGGAGGAGACCTCGGGGAAGACCCAGGACTAGTTGGAGAGATTATATCTCAACACTGGCCTGGGAACGCCTCGGGATCCCCCCGTCAGAGTTGGTCAATGTGGCCCGGGAAAGGGAAGTCTGGGGCCCCCTGCATGAGCTGCTCCCCCCGCGACCCGACCCCGGATAAGCGGATAGGAGACCGGTACTTTGGAACATGAGGATCGACATATACAGAGATAAAAACAAAACCAACAGGCTTGGAAAGAGATCGCTGAGGAGTTTGGCCTGCAAGGTACTTAGCCTACAAGTTTTGTGAAAAACATAAAAACTTTCATACGGTATCTCCGTAAAACGACGGCGAAAGTTACATTTTTTGAACGTATATTACGGACATACCGGACAGAAATTTTATGGAGGGGAGGAGTCTCGGAGGAAAAACGGACATTACGGAGAACCACATAGGAATGAATGGACTTTCGGTCGGAGACGGTTGGATCGCATACGAGAATGTACGTATGTGGAAACGAGGCGTAACTTTCGCCGTCGTTTTACGGAGATACCGTATGAAAGTTTTTATGTTTTTCACAAAACTTAGGTTACTTATGCCGCTTTTCCACTGCATGGTACCAGCTCGACACGACTCGACTCAGCTCGCATTTTTTGCGTTTCCACCGCGAAAACATGGTATCTGGTACCTGAAGTGGCTGCTTTTTCTAGTACCGCCTCGCTCTAGGTTCCAAGCGGCTGAGCCGATGCTAAAAGGTGACGTCGGCAGACGGCCGGCCACTGATTGGCCAGAGAGTGTGACGAAGTCACGAGAGCGACATGGCAACCATGCTGGTAACAGCCATAGCAGCGCCGCAGCCAACATATTCCACTTCTTCAACATGCCAGCTAATAATATGAACACGAATACCATCGCATCGATGTTCTCCATTGTTGTTATGTGGGTTCTGTCCATGTGTGGGTTACGTAGGTGTTGTTTGCGTCGCATACAAAAATACGTCACGGCCCTTTCACGCAGCCGACCCCGCCCACGTCCCGGAGGTACTATTTGCGGTGGAAAAGGACCCGCGCTGCTACCGTGTCGAGTCGTGACGAGTCGTGTCGTGTCGAGTCGAGCTACATGTGCGGTGGAAAAGCGGCATTAGGCTCACAACGTAGGCTAAGTACCTTGCAGGCCAAACTCCTCAGCGATCTCTTTCCAAGCCTGTTGGTTTTGTTTTTATCTCTGTATATGTCGATCCTCCAAAAAGTTCCAAAGTACCGGTCTCCTATCCGCTTATCCGGGGTCGGGTCGCGGGGGGAGCAGCTCATGCAGGGGGCCCCAGACTTCCCTTTCCCGGGCAACATTGACCAACTCTGACGGGGGGATCCCGAGGCGTTCCCAGGCCAGTGTTGAGATATAATCTCTCCAACTAGTCCTGGGTCTTCCCCGAGGTCTCTTCCCCACTGGACGTGCCTGAAACACCTCCCAAGGAAGGCGCCCAGTGGGCATCCTTACCAGATACCCGAACCACCTCAGCTGACTCCTTTCTAAGTAAAGGAGCAGCGGCTCTAATCCGAGTTAGGGAGACGCCAGCCACCCTTCTGAGAAAACTCATCTCGGCCGCTTGTACCCGTGATCACCCAGCCCTCATGACCATAGGTGAGGATAGGAACGAAGATCGACCGGTAGATCGAGAGCTTTGCCTTGCGGCTCAGCTCTCTTTTCGTCACAACGGTGCGGTAAAGCGAACGCAATACCGCCCCCGCTGCTCCGATTCTCCGGCCAATCTCACGCTCCATAGTACCCTCACTCGCGAACAAGACCTCGAGGCATAGGCGTCGATTACGGGGGGGACCCCCCACTATTTGAAATACGAATTTTGTCCCCACCAGTTTTAAAAATGTGTAAAAAAAATACATAAAATTTTTTAAATCCCCACATACTCAACCGAAATCGTCGAGTCTAAAATCATGCGATAGGCGCGCTCGAAGACATAATTTATTAGATAGGCCTACCTAATAAACCGTTGGAACACATAAGACCGGAAACCATGGCAACGCCAGTAAACAAACCCCGACTCCCGAGAAGCCCAATCCTATGAGCTCCCTGCGCTACGGCCATCCGGAGGCACACAGAGCTTTTGGCCGTGATATTATACATACAATTATATTATATTATATACTATTATAAATAGAGCTCCGAGAGTCGCAAACGGCAACAATCACTTTCTCCTCCAAGCTGCAGTACACCCCGGACTGCACTGCGTTGAGTTTGACGGTTGAACGCTGATTGGCTGTTACGTTACACATGTCACTCAGTGGCCACGCTGTTGAACGCTGATTGGCTGTCATCACGCGAAATTCGTGTCAAAGTTGAAATTTTTCGCGCCACAAATCCTCGTGAACGCGCTTGCCTGTGCACGGCGAAAGTGTGGCGCGACAAATCAAAAATATTCGCCCGATACGCGTCTATAAGTTCACTTTGTATGGGATCTTGTCGTCCCGTTGCGTTTGGTGTGAACGCACTGGAGACGTTTCAAGACAGACAGCCAAAATTGTCATTTTTATTCAGAAAATAGCCGGTCCTTTTGCTTCCTATAAAAAGCATGTTTGTGACACTGGATAATATCGATATGGATACGTCATCTAGCCTGCATGTGGAGGGCCACATAAGGTAAGAAATTACCTTATATTAAACTTTGCTGCAGGTTCTGTTTGCTCGTGAATCGTGATGACCTGGCCAAAGGTTACCAACGGTCCTAAGCGATTGTGATCTGATTCTGGTTGGTGCACCAGTTAGTATGCATTGTATAGATTGCAGCTAGTAGCAGCTACAGACGGTGCGATTGCTATGCCAATGTGGTTATAGTTGGTTTTGTCGGATTGAGATATTTGACGACTTGGAGCCTGGTAGGCCTATCCTGACATAAATATGTTCTCGCATAACCTGTGTGATTATTCTAAACTGAAGGGGATTTTCTTTGCGGACAATTTTCTTATGATGTTGTAACGAGTGAAGTCTACATTGGTCCTTCGCAAGTGTTTACTGGTGGTCAGGATTTGGCAGATGCAATTCTCCTCTGGGTGCTTGAATTTTTCTTCTTTTTTTAATGCAGCATAACATATGCTACCAGCAGCCCTTGCTCGTCTTCAAAAGGCTGATGCTAAGTACCTCGTTTCATTTCGTACCCCCTTTACAGTCTGGCATTGTTTGTCTGGTAAACTCTGTTGATGTTAAGATAAGTGTTAAATTGCCAACACTGTTCTTTGTCCTGTATGTATTAGTATTAGGCCTACATATCCCGAGCCAATACCCTGGTGTTTCGAACGCTGTTTTGCAAAACAAGCCAAAACCCAAACTGTGGTTTCAACTTTTGTTGTTCGAATAGGATCTTCATAGGGCTGGCCCGAATGCCATTTTTCAGGCTTCAAATACCCGTTGGTTTTTCCGAGCGAATATTCGAATACTCGTTCCAGAAGAAACCACCATCAAAAACAACATTAATAATCCTTATTTACTCCCTGGAACCGATTTTGACAGTATCTGCATATTTTGTTGAAGATTTAATAGCTTTTGAACGTTAATTAGTAGGCCTAATGCCGCTTTTCCACTGCATGGTACCAGCTCGACACGACTCGACTCGACTCGACTCAGCTCGCCTTTTTTGCGTTTCCACCGCGAAAACATGGTATCTGGTACCTGAAGTGGCTGCTTTTTCTAGTACCGCCTCGCTCTAGGTTCCAAGCGGCTGAGCCGATGCTAAAAGGTGACGTCGGCAGACGGCCGGCCACTGATTGGCCAGAGAGTGTGACGAAGTCACGAGAGCGACATGGCAACCATGCTGGTAACAGCCATAGCAGAGCCGCAGCCAACATATTCCACTTCTTCAACATGCCAGCTAATAATACGAACACGAATACCATCGCATCGATGTTCTCCATTGTTGTTATGTGGGTTCTGTCCATGTGTGGGTTACGTAGGTGTTGTTTGCGTCGCGTACAAAAATACGTCACGGCCCTTTCGCGCAGCCGACCCCGCCCACGTCCCGGAGGTACTATTTGCGGTGGAAAAGGACCCGCGCTGCTACCGTGTCGAGTCGTGTCGAGTCGTGTCGTGTCGAGTCGAGCTACATGTGCGGTGGAAAAGCGGCATAAGTAGGATGAAGTTCCTTAGTTTTTCCCCGTGAAAGCGAACAGCTGTTGCCCCGTTCCAAATCAGCTGTTCTCTGTCATCTCAGCCCTTACGGGAGCTTTTCAATTCATCCTGGAACGTGCATCTTTTCAGGGAATTTGTACAATAAATCCATAACAAATACCGAATATTGATTGTCTTATGTGTCCATTGTATATCCATTATATTGACCGGGTATTCCCAAGACGCTCACGCTCTGCAGCAAGCCAGTCACAGTTGATTGGCGCGGCGCTGTACAGCGAACGTAAACAAACAACTAAGCTAAGGTTTTAAGTAGGCCTATTACTTTTCCTCCAGAGATCCCGCTAATGTTGTGTTATAAAGTAAAGGGAAACAAGATATCTATTCTATATATTCTATATATATTCGATATTCTATTCCATCTTTCTCGTTTCTCTGCTTGGTGTCGCTGACGCTTATAGTTTGCCTCCCTCGCTCTGGTAAAGTCACCTACGTGGAAAAAAAAATAACGAAGCTCCGAATACTGATTTAAGCTTCAAATACAAATTTTCCGAACCAGTATTCGAATATTCGAATAATTTCAACACCTGACAATGCACTGTAGAGCATATTGTAATGCAGCGTTGAATGGATGAATAGCTTACATAAGGGTACCCAGCACTTTTCAGACCACCCTCAAGCTCATGGTTATTGTCCCCACCACTTCTAAAAACAAACTGACGCCCTTGCCCCGAGGTACTTGAACTCCTTCATTTGGGCACTCATTTCCTACCCGGAGTAAGCAATCCGCTGATTTCTCCTAACATCTTTTGTCCGCAAATAAATTCATGCCCGTACGTAAAACACTAGCGACTCCTTCCGTAAATTTACGGAAGCACGGACACGAAAAACATACGTATGTGGAAACGAGGCGTCAGTACGGTCTACAGTTATGCGTAGAACACATCCGAAAGCTTCCGAACACCGCCGAAACTCCACCGGATGTTTGGAGATGACGTATCTCCCCTCAGATGCCGGCAAAATTACCTTGATAAGTTACCTGTTTTCCGTCTTGTCATCGTTGCTATTAAATTAAAAATGTCTCTTTTTACTTAATTACTTACTTTACTTTTTTTAATGACTTTTTTTCGCCGCTTTCTACGTCTTTCTGGTGGAGTCCATGGACATAATAAAGGGTGGAGTCGGGTCAGCCATCTCTTCTTCGTTCGTTATTAGACTCCGGTTGCATTGTGGGATAGCGTAGTGAACTCCGTTGTTTACTGTGGCGGTAGTACGCATTCGGAAACGTTTTCCGTACTACACAATGCGTACTGAGCATTCGGACGCGCTATATTTGTGGCGTACTACAAAATGCTTACTATATAGCAGTCAAGTATGAGTATTCGGATTCAGCCGAGGTCTTGCGTTTTGGCATGATGCTAACTTTCTGTCAATGTCATATGACGTAGCAGCACATGGACCCTTGTTTACTTTTTTAACCAATGATAAGCAGGTCACCTGACACCGCTCTTAGCCGTCATTTGTTAGACCAGATATGTTACTGCGTTGGATGCATTTTTTACAGTCTATGATTGGATATTGTGCTGCAGCCCAGCAAAGATGAAAAAACTCCGCTCTTCAAGCCTATGCCTCAAAAAGGAGGACAAATACGCGCCGGACGCCGGACAGGGCATTGAAAATCCGGACTGTCCGGCCTAAAGCCGGACGCCTGGTCACCCTAGCCGTGTAGCCTACCACATCCATTTAGTTCAACAGGTTATCGTTCTGATACTCTCCATGGTACTAGCAACCTGCTCTGGTGCTTCTTACCTATGCATTCAGGCTAAAATGACTTGATTGTCTGATGACTCATCATCCCAGCCAAAGAGTATTGGTATTATTAGTAATGGCTACTTGCCAAATCGAAAAAATAACGTGTGTGTCTTTTCCAATGTATTTGTTATCATTCATAGCGTTGATCAGCAGAGAAATAATTCGCCAAAGTTGTTGACGTCGCTTAGCAACCGAATACGAATGTAGTCTACAGCATTGAGAAGAGGCTTGTAATGAGTAAGGGATAATGTATAGAATGCCGGTCATAATCGGGAAAATAAGCTCCGACAGTGCGAACAGGACACCGACGCGCAGCGAGGGTAATTGCTTCCCACTGAAGGGGCTTAAATTCGACCGGCAACGTTCTATACATTATCCCGCTTATTACACGGCTACGTGCCAAAACGAACATTGTTATGACTTCACATGGTGTGGCTTGTTAAAATTTATTTGCTACCAGCATTCCTAGTGTTTATCAGCAGAGAAATAGTCTGCCAAAGACGTTGACGTCGCTTAGCAACCGAAGACGCTTGGGTTGAAAAGTTACCGGACTACTTGAGGAGTGATACCAAAGACGTCATTATAGGCAAAAAGTCCTTTGTTTTCCTTGACAGCGGTCAGTTTATGTCTAGCAATCACCGCGAAGTTGTGAAGAGCCCATGCAAGTGAACGGAGCGTTGCACGGCATTGAGAAGACCCTTGTAATAATCAGTCAGTTAAACGCGTTATTAACGACGTTAACGCAAACCAATTTTAACGGCGTTAATTTTTTTATCGCGCGATCAACGCAATTTATTATTAACCCTTTTTTTTTTTGCTTTGGCTCAAAACAAAGAAGCAGTAGCCTGACTGCTATGTTCAAGGCAGTATGTTTGTATGTTCATCGTTAGTTGCACTATAGGCTTTTTTTTTGTATCGTCCTGTTTTGATCAGTATATGCCAATGTTGTTATCAATAAAAAAACATTTGCACAAGGCAAGCCGATGCACTTCTCCATGTTGATAAGAGCATTAAAATGAGAACAATTAATGGGACAAAGAAATCAAGGGATATTTAGCATAGAAAAAAGATTTCAGATTAATCACGATTAATCGCGAGTTAACTATGGCATTAATATGATTAATCGCGATTAAATATTTTTTTTATTATTACTTTTTTTTTAAAAGTGGTGGGTACAAAATGATTCTTGACGAAATCTGGTGGAGACGCGTCCCCGGCGTAATCGACGCCTATGGAAACGGCCATTAACTAGATGCCTCGTCCGCGGTGCTGGCGAATGGAGTCGAACGTCACCACTGGCAGCCATCTTACCACAGTAAGCTGCTCACCAGTAACATTGTGTTGGTAGTGATTCATGTACTTTTTAATAACCATAACTTGCTAAATTTTCAACTGATTTTCAAACATTTTGGTTTGTTATAAACTTCAGAGATGTGGTTGCTATAGAAACGAGAAAGGTCATGCTGTGAGACGCAGACGTGTGGCCGCATATCCCCCGTCCCGCTGTAGTTAAACTTTATGTTTAATGTTGGCTAAATGATCCTATTCGAAAGGCTTGTTGCTTATTAAGTCAGTGAGACTCTATTTTCTGCAACAAGCAGGTTTGATTTTTGATTTAGAACGTAACTTATTTCCCCGGAGAAGACGCTACCTGATTGACTGCAACCAGCTGAGCGTGCCGCAAACAAACAATTGTGGAGAATGCAGAAACCGATGACAAGGGACAAAGCGGATAAAGCTTTTTCACAGAAGACATGGCCTCTACAATGAGAGATATTATTCGTGAAGAGCTGACGGCAGCCTTGGCCAAAAGTTTACTGCCAGTGAACAAATATTTGGAGGAGCTGAAAAGTCAACTGACTACATGCACTGGTAAAGTCCCCGATCTGGAGAGTGCTGCGGTGGAAACTGATGTCAGACTGTCTGAACTTGAACGTGAACAACAGAAGACTGCGAAGGAGAATGATTATCTGAGGATGAAGGTTGAGCAGCTTGAAAATCAAAGCAGAAAATTCAACATACGAATTCTTGACCTGCCGAATGGAGTGGAGGCTGGAAACCCTACAGCTTACACAACAAAGCTGCTCCGCGATTGGTTTGGAGAGGAGATTGTTGGAACCGGCCCGCTGATCAGCGTTGCTCATCGCACTGGCCCCGCAATGAAGGATTCGAGGTGCATGATCGCAAGGCTGTACAGTCTTGACATCAAAATGAAGATAACGAAGAAGGCAGCTGAGTGTCGTTCCTTCAAATACAATGGGAATAAAATCTGCATCCACTCTGATGTCAGTGCTGAGACCCTGAAACTCAGAGCGACTTTCAAAGAAGTGAGATCAGAGCTTTTCAAACGCAAAATAAGATCCGGTTTCATTCAGCCTACTGCAATATTGATTCTGACCTACAGAGAGGAAACACACAAGTTTTCTACTGCTAAGGATCCGCAGGTCTTTTTCGATAGCTACATTGCCGAGGATGAGGATGATAACGAGGAAGAGGGGGAAGGTGTAACTGGGTCGGATCGATCTGGGATGCGTCTAAATCAGGTAGGCTACTGTTCAAATCAAACTGCTACAGAATTTGAACAACTCAATATGCCTACTGAAAAATGATATGAGCATAATCGTTTAACATTGGACTAAGAAGTTGGAGATGCTGCTTTTTTTTGTTTTGTTTTTGTACTATTTCTTATTTTTATTTTTATTATATTCTTTCTACTATTTTAGAATAGGCTAACAGTTTCGTTTTATACACAATGTAGTGCCTATAGTTGCCTCACAAGATGAGTAGTGCCTATGAATGCAGCCCACAATATGAGCTAATAAAGATTTATTTTATTTACTTAACTAAGCCGACAGGAAAGTCTAAATTATTTTTGTATAGCCTGTAATAGCCTGTGATACATTTTTTTATTTGTTTTTTATACTTAGGCGTTTAGGCTATTATTGGGTCTATTCGAGTTTGAAGAAAACTCAAGGAGCCAAAACAGTCTCTAGTGTCTGCTAATATTAAGTGGGTTTGGGGGGATGGGGATATCGAGTTACAGTATGTATGACATTTTATTTGTAAGTGTATGGTTGTATGTGAGTCGGTGTGAATGTGTGTGTTATGTGTTTATATATTATGTGTTTAATGGTTCACAAACTAAAGGGAAGAGGTTGAATGCTAAAAACTGATTGATTATTGTCAACATTTTCATCAGTATTTAAGATTAACCACACTAAAAACAATAAAAAGGTGTCCAAAATTCCATTCAGTGATTGTGTTAACAAACATATTCTAAAAAGCCTTATGTCCACAACAATCTAGCAATACTGTTATGTCATACTAGCCCCGCTGTTCCTATGTAACAGGACCTGTATTGTATATACTTCCACTAAGTAACTAATGATTATCCTAAAAATAAGTCATAACATCGTAATATGCTACAGGTGAAAGGTGATCTCACAGGTTCTCGTTTCGAGAGTTTGCAGATTAACGCATCTGTAGGCTGCACAAAAGTCTGGCATCTTCACTTGTCAGCAATTTCCTGTAGAATTCATAATGTAAGACAAACAAACCCGATTGGAAATCATGTGCAACTTCAGTTTAATCATGTTCAACTTAAATTATATTGAAAATGGCACTTCTGCCTCTCCCATCGATGTAAAATTGCTGGGTAGCTAGTAGCCTACCCGTGATACACAACTAAGCTGCACGATTAAGTCGTTTTTCGAAGAGAAAATCGAGAGACGCCGAGATCGTTTAATGGCCTGTGGCATGTGCCACCGCGACCACTGACATACCATGGCATATGCCGTTCTGGAACGGTAACTGCCGTTCTGAAACGGTAACTGCCGTCGCGACCACTGACATACCATGGCATATGCCGTTCTGGAACGGTAACTGCCGTTCTGAAACGGTAACTGCCGTTCTGAAACGGTAACTGCCGTCGCAACCACTGACATACCATGGCATATGCCGTTCTGGAACGGTAACTGCCTTTCTGAAACGGTAACTGCCGTTCTGAAACGGTAACTGCCGTTCTGAAACGGTAACTACCGTTCTGAAACGGTAATGCCATGGCATATGCCGTTCTGGAACGGTAACTGCCGTTCCGAAACGGTAACTACCGTTCTGAAACGGTAATGCCATGGCATATGCCTTTCTGGAACGGTAACTACCGTTCTGAAACGGTAACTGCCGTTCAGGTGGAACGGTAACTGCAGTTCCCAACAATGGTATGTGACACCAGCATAACTCCTCCGTATAATTTCAAGACAGGTATTGCCATAAATGTAAAGGTATATATATTTGGTATTTATTGACACAATATCACAACATAACGCCGTAAATAAAGGGATTTACACGTTTCTCTCGTCCGTGCTGTTGTAAGGATATTTCCGATCTGTTTGTTGTTGCTTTTGAAATGACAGATGCTTTTGAAAACAGCCGGACTTGCTCCGGTGACGGTAGTTATAGCCTAGCCTTCTAGGTGGCCATAGAGCTATAGTCTATTGCTTTGTTCCAATATCCATACTATCCCCAGTCATTATACTTTATTTTAGTATGTCTTATTTTTCATATAGTTTGAGTACGTAGTGCGTTGCAATTAAGATCAGGGCGAAAGGAAGTGTAGTGAAAGGACCCGAATGGCATACTCAAAACGGTCAAACCGATGAGTGTGGATTGATGTACACCTTTCGTGCTCCACGGCAGCGATCTTAGCTACGTAGCTGAAGAGGCGGAGCCAGGCTGAGCCAACGTCGGCGCATTTTCTTTAATAGGTCCATGCATTTTCCACGTATCCTGCATTAATGGAGTCATTTTGTAGTTTTAATAGCTTTATAACTACTATGTGTAAAGAGTTCACCGTTCAAAGCGAGATGTTTATTGCGGTTGCGATCGTAGTTTCCGGTTAGTGCACCAGAGCCAGGTCCCTATAGGGGTGGCACTGTAGGCTATGGCTAGACAGTCATCCATTTTTCCACTCGTGTTTTATCAAGATGTTCTAGTAGCGTAGCCTATAATAAAGCCTACTGTATGACTGCTTCAGCTCATAACTATTCAATAGGCCAAATATTAAGTTTTGCATTTGTTCTTATTGGTGTTTAACCAAATAATTTAAGTAGGCCTATAGGTTCCTACCATTTAACCCTGATCCAGTGTCATAAACCTTTCTATATCGACATGATCCAGTGGTATCATTGCATACAGGCCAAAAGTTTTTCCGCTGGCAAGCCAATTATGTTAATCGGAAGTTCCATTTCCTACTGGAACCACCGTTTTTTCCGCTGGCATGCCACTCATGTAAAATGGTATTACCAGTTTCTACTGGCACCTACCGTTTTTCCGCTGGCATGCCACTCATGGAAAATGGTAATTACCAGTTTCTACTGGCACCTACCGTTTTTCCGCTGGCATGCCACTCATGTAAAATGGTATTACCAGTTTCTACTGGCACCTACCGTTTTTCCGCTGGCATGCCACTCATGGAAAATGGTAATTACCAGTTTCTACTGGCACCTACCGTTTTTCCGCTGGCATGCCACTCATGGAAAATGGTAATTACCAGTTACTGGCACCTACCGTTTTTATAAGAATGATTGTGTAGCTGTGAATCATGAGTGGTATGTGTGTATGAACGGGCAAATACCACAGGAAAGGAATATCTACTGGCAAACGGTAGGTGCCAGTAGAAACTGGTAATTACCATTTTCCATGAGTGGCATGCCAGCGGAAAAACGGTAGGTGCCAGTAGAAACTGGTAATTACCATTTTCCATGAGTGGCATGCCAGCGGAAAAACGGTAGGTGCCAGTAGAAACTGGTAATTACCATTTTCCATGAGTGGCATGCCAGCGGAAAAACGGTAGGTGCCAGTAGAAACTGGTAATACCATTTTACATGAGTGGCATGCCAGCGGAAAAACGGTAGGTGCCAGTAGAAACTGGTAATTACCATTTTCCATGAGTGGCATGCCAGCGGAAAAACGGTAGGTGCCAGTAGAAACTGGTAATACCATTTTACATGAGTGGCATGCCAGCGGAAAAACGGTGGTTCCAGGAGGAAATGGAACTTCCGATTAACATAATTGGCTTGCCAGCGGAAAAACTTTTGGCCTGTATGCCATGATACCACTGGATCATGTCAATATAGAAAGGTTTATGACACTGGATCATGTCGATATAGAAAGGTTTATGACACTGGATCATGTCGATATAGAAAGGTTTATGACACTGGATCAGGGTTAAATGATAGGAACCTATAGCCTACTTAAAATATTTGGTTAAACACCAATAAGAACAAATGCAAAACGTAATATTGTGAACTCTTTACACATAGTAGTTATAAAGCTATTAAAACTACAAAATGACTCCATTAATGCAGGATACGTGGAAAATGCATGGACCTATTAAAGAAAATGCGCCGACGTTGGCTCAGCCTGGCTCCGCCTCTTCAGCTACGTAGCTAAGATCGCTGCCGTGGAGCACGAAAGGTGTACATCAATCCACACTCATCGGTTTGACCGTTTTGAGTATACCATTCGGGTCCTTTCACTACACTTCCTTTCGCCCTGATCTTAATTGCAACGCACTACGTACTCAAACTATATAAAAAATAATTCATACTAAAATAAAGTATAATGACTGCGGATAGTATGGATATTGGAACAAAGCAATAGACTATAGCTCTATGGCCACCTAGAAGGCTAGGCTATAACTACCGTCACCGGAGCAAGTCCGGCTGTTTTCAAAAGCATCTGTCATTACAAAAGCAACAACAAACAGATCGGAAATATCCTTACAACAGCACGGACGAGAGAAACGTGTAAATCCCTTTATTTACGGCTTTATGTTGTGATATTGTGTCAATAAATACCAAATATATATACCTTTACATTTATGGCAATACCTGTCTTGAAATTATACGGAGGAGTTATGCTGGTGTCACATACCATTGTTGGGAACTGCAGTTACCGTTCCACCTGAACGGCAGTTACCGTTTCAGAACGGTAGTTACCGTTCCAGAACGGCATATGCCATGGTATGTCAGTGGTCGCGACGGCAGTTACCGTTTCAGAACGGCAGTTACCGTTCCAGAACGGCATATGCCATGGTATGTCAGTGGTCGCGACGGCAGTTACCGTTTCAGAACGGTAGTTACCGTTTCAGAATGGTAGTTACCGTTCCAGAACGGCATATGCCATGGTATGTCAGTGGTCGCGACGGCAGTTACCGTTTCAGAACGGCAGTTACCGTTTCAGAACGGCAGTTACCGTTTCAGAACGGCAGTTACCGTTCCAGAACGGCATATGCCATGGTATGTCAGCGGTCGCGGTGGCACATGCCACAGGCCAATAAACGATCTCGGCCCTACTGAGAAAATCTGCAATTTAAACATGTTCAAGCATCCAGAAGTATAACCACGTTAATAATGTTTGTTAGAAACCAAACCGTTTGTAAATCTGTCAAGATTTCAGCAAGATAAGAGTATTAGCGTTTGTGCAGATCACTGACTTACATCCGCTACAACAGACTCCACCAGAAGGCCATACTGTGGTAAGATGGCGGCCTATGGTGACGTTCTATATGCCGCCGTAGGGCATCTAGTTAATATATATATCTATGCGTAATACAACTTCACAGCTTCCGGTCAAAGATGGCGACGTTCTACACCCGGTGTTTACAAGAGCTCCCGACAATAAACAACACTGATGTACATCTATTATGCAGGGAAACGAAAACTCCGACCAGCAAATTGGAGAAGGGGTTTAGGCTGTATGCTGTGACCTATATTCACAGCTACGAAGGTAAGAAAAATACGTCTAACAGACGCTAGCTACTGTCAAAGTCTAGTCTGTCAGTTAACTGTCAATTTCTAACGTGTATTACGATGCAGAAACAGCAAATTCCAACAAGATTTCTTAACCAGTGTTTTATATCAGCCTTGATGTTTGCTTGTTGTGTTGAGTAATAATAGTTACATTTTTAGCCACATAGTTTCTTTCCATGTAGAAACATGTTATAGATGTGATGATGCGAGTAACCCAGTACAATTGAAGCTTAATGAATTTGTGTTATTTCATTCGGTGTCCAATAAAGACTAGCTGACAGTGCAGGTCAGCGTGAGAGCCTTGTGTTACAGGTCGATGAGGAAGCGCGCGGCACCACAGTTTGAGTCCAGGCAGGAAGCTGTGTTCATCCCTGTTCAGTGGTGTTTGTTCGGTTAAGCAGTAGCTAAGTGTAGTCCTCAAGGGCCACCAACTTGAATGTTTTTCCTGTCTCCCTGTTTTTCACACACAATTTAATTTAGTCAAGGTACTGAGTACAAGACTACCAGTTTTCAATATTCAAGATATTTATTGTCGTTTGCACAGCAGAAGTACAGGTACATTGGAATAATTGTGTGATTCTTGGATTCCGCTTTAAAAAAACACATCTTTATTTTAAGAGGGAGAGAATATAACAGTAGGCATTCAGGATGGTAGGCTTTTCTAGCACAGTTGAAGTACTTACCTTCATAAGAACCAAGTAGTTTTTTTCACCCATGATGCTGAGGTTATATTTCTAGATTTACCTTTCTAATGATTTACCTTTTTCTTTTAGATCAAGCTTTGTGATTCATCAACAGTGATGAAAAAAGAAAGAGTTAATCTATGGGCTGGAGCAGCTGTCTCTGAGAGGAAAAGAAAAAAGTATAGCTCAAACAACAAATACAAATGCAATGGCATCACGTATAATTACATCTGTAACTACTTATAAAGTACTGTTGATGCACGTGCAGGTGCGACCACTTATTTTTTCTGGGCAGCTGATTTGGCTCTGGAGACACGGACCATCTTGTAGAGACAAGGCTCAATCAAAGACCAAAAAGCCATCAGGTGGTTGTAGCTGGCAAATCTATTCACAAATGACATCACATAAAAAAGTTCAATTAAAAGTGTACATCCAAAGTATACATTGTTACCAAAATAATGTAAACAGTAACTACTAAGATTATATATATATATATATATATGCATATGTAGCAGGGTGACCTGTATTTCCCCCATAATGCAGGGCTCCAGACTAACATTTTGCATTGGTTGCACTGGTGCGCCTAACTTATTTTTTTTAGGTGCACCAGCAGAAAATTTAGGTGCACCCAAATTTTTCATTGCGTCGCCATTAACGCCAAAAGGTCACCTTTTTATAGCTTTCCATAACTTTCATATAATGTGAATGATTTTTTAACAACAATAAGGTGTAGAGAAATACTTTATTTTAAGCCCAATTATATATATAATGAAAATTAAACTGTTTAAAGTGCTTAAATGGAACATTTAAAACATGAACTTAAAACATTAAGAAACTAAAGCATCAAGCAAATTAAGTGCTTGTGCTTGAATGAACAGTCAAACTTAAACATTTCAAGGAAAATAAAACATTTGAAGTGCTTGTGCCTGTGCTTAAATGAACGGTCAAACTTAAACATTTCAAGTAAAATAAAAGATTTCAAAATAAAAAGTCTTCCAAAGTCTTATAGCAGGTCTCCTCTTGCTGGCACATGCCCCTCAGATGGCCAACACCAGCAATTTCGCCTCCTTGCCTTTTGGCCTTGGCTGAACCAGTTTGCCACACTCTCCCTAGCATGAAAATCTTCCAAACTGGGCCCCTCCACACTGATTCTGATGAGGTCTTCCACTGTGTCTGTGTGGAGTGATGCCCTTGCATCTGATTTAATTCTCTTCTGTGAAGAGAATCCTCTCTCACAAACCGCAGATGACACTGGGAGGACCAGCAGAATGTAGACAAGGTGCAGTATGTTCTTGTAGTCTGAACAGTATGGCTCTCTGGTTAACATCAGCTCCCAGAGGCTGAGGCAGGTCTTGTCCTTGAACATCCTGGCAATTATCAGCTTCAGGCCCACAAACTCTTCTTTTGCCAACTCAGTGTTAACACCATTTCTTGTGAGGACAGGGGAGAAGTGATCCAAGAGAAATGCTAGGTCATCAGCACCATGGTCCACTAACTCCTCTTGGTCTTCTGGCCAGCTATCAAGATAGAAGATGTTGAAGCATTTGACAACCTTAGTTGTGGCAGATTGGGTAGCATCCTCTCCTAGGAGGCTACAGAATCTTGCTTTCAAGTGTTTGACAGTAGATTTGATTGTTGCCTCCATTGCTCTGTGTAATTTAGTGATAGCACCATCGTCCTCTGCCAGCTTAGAGACTTCCCCGTTGAGTGTAACTGTCTGGAATTTGTAGAGTGGCACTTCACCCTGCTGCCTCCTCTGCAGCCTAAGGTCAGCCATGAACTGTGACAGTCTGCCCCCAGGCTTAGGTCTTGCAGCCATCACCTCTGTGGTCACCAGCAGATTTTCAAGAGCACAAACTACCTGGGGTAGGATGGTCTCGTTTTTCTGAAGTAGGAGACTAAAGTTGGTTACTCCAGCAAAAACATCAACCAGAAAGTGACAAAAAGCCACAAAAGTGGCATCTTCCATTGATTTCTTGACCTTTCTGGCTCGTCCTGCAATATCTGCATTGGCAGAGGACCCTGCCAAATGGTCCATATGACAGTAGACTGCAGAGAACTGGCCATGGCCATTCTGTCCAGGCCTGAGGAATGACTCCAGGGCCCTGGAGACATGTGGAAGCCATCGTGTTCCTTTAACCCCATCGGGGACTAGGACATTCACTTCCAGGTCTGCTCCAATGGCCTTCAGCTCCCTCATTGATTTTTAACTAAAATGGTACGTTTTCCACACCAAATGTAGCAGATCATATACTTGACCAATCATAGCATTGTCCCTCTGGACTGACAACATTGCCAATTCCAATCTGTAAAGATACATCACAATTAGAGCTGTCAAGCGATTAAAATATTTAATCGTGATTAATCGCATTAATGTCATAGTTAACTCACGATTAATCGCGTTTAATCGCAAATTATTTTTCTATGCTAAATATCCCTTGATTTTTTTTGTCCCATAATTCTTCTCATTTTAATTATCTTATCAACATGGTGAAGTGCATCGGCTTGCCTTGTGCAAATGATTTTTTATTGATAACAACATTGGCATATACTGATCAAAACAGGACGATACAAAAAAAGAGCCTATAGTGCAATTAAACGACTGCTTTGAACAAATGTCATTTGAACATAGCAGTCAGGCTACTGCTTCTATGTTTTGAGCCAAAGAAAAAAAAAAAAGTTTTTTTTTTTTTAAATAAAACAATTGCGTTAATCACACGATCATTTTTTTAACGCCGTTAAAATGGTTTGCGTTAACGTCGTTAATAACGCGTTTAACTGACAGTTCTAATCACAATTAATCTACAAATAGATAAATTACATTAATATGAGAATATGCACAACAGCCTATATATAATTAGGCCTACCTGTGAGGCATACAGTGAAAGGGCACAACGAAATCTCCTGCATCTCTTTGTAGAAGCGCTATAACGCCCCCCTTGTGGCCTAGTTTAACTGCAGCACCATCAGCACCCAGAGCAACCGCTTTCCCCAGCCAATCTGCACACTGATGCCCAAGCGCAGCAAATGCTTGCTTTGTGGCAGCATAAATTCATAAAGATTAAAAAATATCATACAGGTCACTAGCCTATAGATTGCAAAAGGGAAACAGAAAAATGTAATAAATAAAAAGTTAAGAAAATTGTATAGTATTCCTAAATATTATTAAAAATGAATAAATTAAAGTTGTTATAAAGTTAATAATATTTAGGAATACTATTCAATTTTCGAAAACTTTTAATTTATTCATTTTTAATAATATTAAGGAATACTATACAATTTTCTTAAGATTTATATTTCGTTATCTCTCATGCTGTAATGTGGCTGGGCCTTCAAACGTACCTTGTGCATGTCCATGCGAGAAGGGTCCAGCTGCAGGCTTGGGCGTTTCCGTCATGACACAAGAACGCCCTTTAGGCGTTCCTGGTAGCGTTTCATTGACCAAACTGTTTCGTAAGGCATACTGGGTTTCGCAAGGCATACTGCGAAGCACAGTCGCAAGGCATACTATGCTTTCCTTCCTTAATGGCAATTTTACCTCTCTCATTAGATTTAGCAATCATGGAGCCCCCACTTACTAACTAACTAACGTTAGTTCTATGCTACCCGTACTTGAAACTGCTGTTTGAGAAAATCTAACTAGCGTATGTTTCGGATGTCGACAGCCGTGCGAAGAAGAAGGGGTTCGGTGTTGACGGTGAAAGTTAGGCCGGTTTATAGCAGAGTTTCCGTTTTCGGTTATCACCGGTCAATGACCGGAAAAAAATGAGGAGGACCGACAATTCTAAATGTCCCAGGTCAGAATGACCAGTGGCGACTGGTCATTAGGGGCAAGTCGCTACTATCACAAGAAAAAAAGAAAAGAAAACGAAAATGAAAAAGAGGAAATATATAAAAAATAGAATATTTATATTTTTTTAAATATACATATATTTTTTTTAAATAATCTCCCGAGAAAGTACTATAAAATAATAAGTTTGGCGCTTTTATTTCATTTTTAGTCGACCCTGGCAGCTGGCTTGCTTCTTCCGGCTGAGTTCGTCTGGAGGGGCAAGAGGGGCTCAGCCCCACCAGCCCAATGCAATGTGTATTGGACTTGAAACATTGAAATGCGCATGCTCAGAGTGTTTCTCTGTTGAAGTGGACAGAGTTTATTTTACTTACTGGTGGGGCTAGCCCAATAGAGTGGCGAAGTCACGCCCCTTCCGGTAGAGCTCATGGGACCTGTCCCAGTCTTTATATGCCCTGGATTACACATATGTTGTTTTTGGATTTAAATGATCATTTTTCATGCAAAGAAAACTAAAAAAAATGTAGTTTCATAATTGTAGGTTTTATGTGAGGCCGCTTTGTGAACTACAGCTCTTCGCTGCTCTCGACGCATATGATTTACGTCACCACACCCGCACTTGGAACTCGGCACAGAGATGGCGATCTCTCTGCTCCACGTACTTCACCACTTTTTTTCAAGGCGAGGATAAAAGCATAGAAAGAGGTGAAAACATCATAAATCGGGGCACGTGCAGAGTTTCAGTTATGCCGTTGGGAAGATTGTCGGTCTTCTCCACGCCAGTCGCAGGGAGCGTGACGTCACATACGAGCCGTGTAGTCTTTCTCGTTGTGTTTTCTCTACAGCCTTTATCTGAACAATTGCACTATAAACGGTTGAACTCTTTGCATGAAAAAGTATCATTTAAATCCACAAACAACATATGTGTAATCCAGGGCATATAAAGACCTGGACCAGAAAATAATTATTTTCTCTCCATTGACACCCATTCATATTTTTCGATCTCATAGGTCCCATGAGCTCTACCGGAAGGGGCGTGACTTCGCCACTCTATATGGTGTTACATCTATACTGTTAACTGTTACTTTCAGGATTAAACCTATGAACTTAACAGCGAATTAAATCAATCACTCCGAGACCGTTTCAACCATGTGTGTCTTCTTTACTTACTTTACTTACTTTATTAACTCTTCAACTGACGCATAGTCTTCCGGTGCGTCACATCAACACATTCCTGAGTGCAACAAATAATACGTTCCAACATTGCTGCATGGTAATTCAGTACATGACATCCCCCTTTTACTTGGATCAGAACTTAATGTCATCAGAAACCTAAATCAATACCTGTTGTAATTAAAACTCGTAGCTCTGCTATTAATCAACTCATCTCTAGAAAAACTTCACATTTTAACTTATGTAAATGAACCTTTATCTGAAAATGATTTCTTATTCTTATTCTTAGAATTTTCCCATTAACCATTGCATTAACTATTCACCAAGGTATCTATTTAAAACTGTAAACACCTCAGTTAACAAGAACGGTCAACTGTATTTCCATATAAGCAAATTCAGTAACTCATTGCCACTGTATTAAATCGTCACAAAGTCTTTCAGTCTCTCGGGAGGCTTCCTTTGCCTCTGAGGTCTCGAGACAGGTGTAGCATGTCCGTCGGACACAGCTGGCACAGCTGGACCGTCGTGAGAGTTCATGGCCTGCTGTTGCGCTGGGTAGTCTTGTGCGCTCGCGTCTTCCCGTTCGTGCTGGCTTGTGATGTACTTTTTCACGTAGGTTGTGTTCCGGCTGTATTGAGCTCCCTCCGGTGATTCTACAGTCACTTGGTTGCCGTGTTTGTGGATTACTGTGTGTGGTGTTTTGTTGAAGTTTGTGCTGACTTTGTCCACCTTTTCTTGTTTTAACAGCAGTGTGTCTCCCACAGCCACATCAGAGTGCTCAGCTTTTCTCCGATCGTTTGCGTAAAGTTTGTACTGTCCTTTTTGTTCTCCATCTCGGTCTTGCAGTTCAAAGTCCATGAATGTTGGTGTAATCTCAGGCAGCTTCCCTCTCATCTTTCTGTTGAATAAGAGTTCGGCTGGACTTTTTCCTGTGGTGTTGTGCGCAATTCCCCGATACACTGTGACGTATCGCCTGAGTTCTTTCTGCCATTCCAATCCGGCAGATTGCGCGATTCTGATTCGTTTCATGAGCGAGCTGTGCTGGCCCTCGACTTCGCCGTTTGCTTGGGCCCATTTTGGTGTTGTTTTGAGATGTACAATTCCTTTCTCTGCACAGTAATCACGAAACTCGTCAGACTTGAACTGTGGCCCGTTGTCAGATCTTAGTGTCATTGGAAGTCCATGTCGGCTGAACATGTTCTCGAGGCTGTCGATGACTTTGTCAGTTGTCGTAGAGGTAAGAACTTCATATTCATAATACCTGCTGTAATAGTCCACTGCGACTAGAATCAAATGTTTTGATGGTAAGGGCCCAGGTAAATCAACAGCTAGAGCCTGCCATGGCCCTTCGGGAAGTGTAGTTGGTCTGAGTGGTTCGGGTGCGTCTGGGCGTGACGTGATCTGACACCCGTGGCATGATTTGCAGTATTTCTCCGCCGCCCTATCCATCCCTGGCCACCACACTTTAGTTCTGAGATGCTGTTTTGTGCCCACTATGCCCAAATGTCCTTCATGCGCCAGCGTAAGCGCTCTTGAGCGTAGAGTGCTGGGAAGCACAATGCGCGTCCCCCTCAGAACTATGTATCCTATTACGCACAGTTCAGCTGCAGTAGGTGCATATGGCATACATTTCTCAAAGTGTCCTGTCTTTATGGCCTCTCTAACCTCGTTCAGCTCCGGGTCGGTTTTTGAGGCTTCTTCCTCCTCTCTCGCTGTCAGTGCCCTGGGGGTGGCATTCACCGCAACGAACCGCACATATTCCTCAGCTTCGTGTGCGTGTTTTCCCTTGAGGGCTGTTTCCCCCATCAGCCTCGACAGTGAGTCCGCGATGTTTTTCTTGCCAGCCACATGCACCACCTTGAAGTTGTATGGTTGTAGCCGCAAGACCCATCTCTCCACCCGGGCACAGGGTTTTGAGCGCGGGCTGTAGATTGCCTCCAGCGGCTTATGATCAGTCACAAGTTCAAACTGTCGGCCGTACACATAAGGGTGCAACCGTTCTCAAGCCCACACAAGAGCTAAGGCCTCCTTCTCCGTTTGAGAGTACCTTTTTTCACAGTCACTCAAGCTCCGACTGACGTAGTATATCGGAACCCTCTCGCCTAGTTGACACTGCACAAGCACAGCACCGAGGCCAACAGGGCTCGCATCTGCGATGACTTGTGTAGGTGCGTCTTTGTCGAAGAATGCCAGAGTTCCAGCCTTTGCCAGTGCCCCTTTCAGCTCACTGAACGCTTTTCTCTGTTCTTCGCCGAACACGAACTCCGTGTCCTTTTTGATCAGGCGTCGTAGAGGTTCTGACACCGTTGCAAAGTCTGGAATGAATCTGCTTCTATAGCTCACCAGACCAAGGAAACTTCTCACTTCCGACGCACTTTCAGGCTCTCTGGCTTCAGCTATCGCTCTGACTCTCTCTGTAGTCGGTCCGATGCCCTTGTCTGTCAGCAGTATTCCCATGAAGACCAAACGATCCATGTTGAACTCACACTTGTCTCCATTCAAGGTAAGTCCACACTGTTGTAGTCGCTCCATGACAGCATGCAAACGCTGATGATGTGTCTCTGGATCCGCAGCGTGAACAACGATATCGTCCGAGATGTTTTCGACACCCTCTATTCCAGCGAGTGCCGAGGCGATTTCGTGTTGATATTGCTCGCTGGCCGAAGACACGCCAAAGATCAGCCGCTTGTATCTGTATACTCCGTTGTGTATGGCGAATGTTGTGATCTGACGGGAGGCTGGGGTTAGTTCTAACTGGTGGTAGCCCCATTTCAGGTCCAGTTTGCTGAAGACTTTGGATCCATTCATTCCCTGCAGGATTTCATCCACTGTTGGAATGGGATACCGCTCCCGTACGATGGCTTGGTTGGCCTGACGCATGTCTAAGCACAGTCTTATCTCTGAGTTTGCTTTCGGCACAATGACAACTGGGTTGACCCATGGGGTCGGTCCGCTGACCTCTTCTATAATGTCCATATTTAACAGCTCTTTAATTTTGTTTTCCACAGGTCCCCTCAGGTTAAAAGGTATCCGCCGTAAGGGCTGAGCTACCGGCTGGATGTCGGGGTTGATGTAAAGACTGATTTGTTTGGTGTTCAGCTTTCCTACACCCTGGAAAACGTCTGGATACTGTGATCGCATGGACTGTTTCAGGTCTTGCACCGTAGCTATGTCTGTGCCAATTCGCAATACTCCCAATTTCGTGGCGGTGTCCCTGCCTAACAGTGACTCCCCATGTCCCTGAATGACTGTGAATTCAACTTGCTCGCTAGCGTTTCCGACCGTTACCTCACATTTAAAAGCCCCCTTTACGGGTAGTGGCTGGTTGGAGGAGTATGCGTATAGTTTCCTCTCTGACCCCACCACATAAGACTGGCACTGGATTTTCTGCTTCTTTAACTTTTCCCATGTAACCTCGTCCACTACGTTACATGTAGCCCCAGAGTCAATCAACATGTTCAGATGTACCCCTCCCAGGCACATATCCAAGCTGTTCTGTGCTGAGCCATCCTTAACCACAAAGGCGTATTCGGCTTGTTCTGTAACGTTATTAACTGTTTGTTTTTTAGATTTACACATTTTTGAAAAGTGGTCTTTCCCGTCACATTTATGGCACTTTTTTCCCCTAGCGGGACAACTAAAGTCCTTGCCAAAGTGACCCGTGTTGCCACATCTGCAGCAACGTTGCTCCAACTTACTTGTTTGCTGGCTTTGTTTTTTTGTTTTTTTTTCGCTCCCGCGTTTTTGCCCTATGTGATTCACCGTCTCAGTCTTTTCCCGTTGCGTCCCCGTCGCTCATGCGACGGGGACATTTGTTGCTCTACCCGCTCACACAGCATTGCCACCTCCAAGGCACGTACGAGGGTGAGACCGTTACCTTCCTCGAGCAGCCTTCGTCGCACGTAGGTCGATGAGCACCTCGCCATCACCGCATCTCGTATCTGGTTGTCCATGTCCGCCCCAAATGCACAGTCCCTTCCCGCTTGTCTGAGTCTCGTCACAAATTGCTGCACAGTCTCTGCATGCTGCTGTGTAACTGCGTGAAACTCTTGCCGCGCAAATGTAACATTTACCCTGGGCACAAAGTAGTCGTCCAGAGCTAACGTCCATAACCCTAACGTCCATAATCCACTGGTTCCCCTGTATCAGGTAAAGTCAAGAAAATGTCCTGGACATCTGGTCCGGCATGATGCAAAAGTAATGCCCTCCTTCGTTGCAAGGTCGCTGCAGGTGTATCTTTTTTTCACCGACAATGAGTCCCTTACCGTCGGCATAGAGTTCGAAGGACGTTAGCCATCTCGTCCATCGCCGACCTAGCGTAGCTGGATCCGAGAAGCAGTCGAACAATAAAAGTTTTCCACTTTTGTCCATCCTCTTTTCTTTTTCCACGCGTAGTCGCTATCCTCGTCGCCAATGTTACATCTATACTGTTAACTGTTACTTTCAGGATTAAACCTATGAACTTAACAGCGAATTAAATCAATTACTCCGAGACCGTTTCAACCATGTGTGTCTTCTTTACTTGTTAACTCTTCAACTGACGCATAGTCTTCCGGTGCGTCACATCAACACATTCCTGAGTGCAACAAATGTTAAGCTTGCTGGTAGTTCTACCAGGAGGACTCAAATCACGCGCGGCTGGCCGCCAATCACCAATCACCAGCTACCAATCACCTGCCTACACCTGCTCTATAAAGAGTAGTCTAACATATGTCTTTGCTGCTCAGGTCTTCGTTCGACGCATGAGCTGCTTACTGTGCTTTCGATTTCGCTTCGCTAAATCTCGTCGCCTAGTACCATGTCGTTTAATACATACCCAGAGGCCGTAATGTCGGATTCCGATGAGGACGCTTTTCCTCCATCTCCTGCCGTATCACGTAGGAGTTCGCGAATCCAATTAAAATCGGCTTCTTGGGCGTCTTGGCCAACCAAAAAACTGCTGGAACTCCTGACCCAAGAAGGCGTCCCAGTGGAAGTCGGCTTGTCGCGGGCGGATGCCCTGCAGCTTGCCGACACAGCGCTGGGGGAACATCTCCACGCTCCACTCTCTCCAACGTTCACTCCGGATGCCGCCGCCGCTGGCTCCGCTGCTGCGACGACTACAAAACCCGGCAAAAAGCGCGCTGGTCGGCCTACTACCTCCGGCCCGGGCAAGCGAGCGCGGAAAGCCGGTAATTTCGGTCCACGGGATCCTCATCACCACCCCCAACAAATCCCCGACGCGGACCTTCGCCAGGTTCTACACACCCTCGCCGAGTCGGTCCAAAGCCTCGGCGCCAGGATGGATGCTGTCGAAACACCAGGGCGCATTCCCGGACGGGTCCAGGCCCACAACCCGCCGTCGTTCATCGCCACGGTGCTTTTTTCCTTCCAGCTACCATCCGGCTCGGCTCCTTCCGCCTCCACAGGCTATGCTCCTGGCATGTGCTCGGGTACCACGGCTACTGCAGCCCCCGCGGTCGCCCCTTTCGCGTATTCGCTCGCTACTGCTCTACCAGTTCAGTTCCAGGGTAGGAGCTTTATTACGCCCGCCGCGGCTACGGTTTCTCAGACCACAAAAAATAATATACTCCAGGGCAGAGACGTTAATCTCGCGGCCTTATTGTTACCCTCCCCCGCCATAGAGCGTCAATGGGTTGATTGCGGTGACGTGTCCGTTCTTTTGAAAACGTCAGACCCTAGACTTACGCGCAATCTCTCTTTTGGCGAGTTCGTCATTACATTCGGGATTTACAGAGACATTATGTGCCAAGTTTATCCGGATAGGAGGGCAGAACTTGACGCTTACCTTGCTATTATCGCCGACCTCAACCAGCGCTACGCCGGAACGTTATTTTATGAATATCATAAAGCATTTTCTGCTAAGTCGGCCCAATGGATCTCCATGCTTAATGTGAGGATTGATTGGTCCACTACGGACACCGAGCTTTTGCTCCACCACTTCGGTGGCCATCAGTCAATTTCTTGCGCTATCTGCAGTTCCCACGGGCACACAACGGTGCTATGCCCCAAGACCGCTACTACCGCCCCCGTCTATGCCTCTAAAACGCCACTCGTCCATAGTGACGTTAACCTTTTGCAGGGACCCGCACCCGAAAACTACCTGCCCCCGCCGCCAAAGGCCGGCAATTCAAGGGAGGGGCCATCCCTCCAAGAGATTTTAAAATCTCACCCATCTACCCCAATTAACATTTCTTCTCTTTCATCATTCCTCTCATCGCACCCCGACTCCGGTTTTGTAGACCATCTTATCACGGGCCTTTCACAGGGGTTCCGAGTGGGAGTCCTTTCTCCATTGTCCACTAAATATGTGGCAAAAAATCTCCAGTCAGCTCTGGCAGAACCAGAAATTGTGTCTGCTCTTCTGGCTAAAGAGCTTCTCAAAAATTATGTTATCGGCCCATTTAGTTCTCCCCCCTTTTCTTTCTTTAGAATAAATTCTCTCGGCGTTGCTACCCGGAGATATTCAGGGAAAAAACGTCTTATTTTTGATATGTCTTCTCCTCACTCTGACTCTTTCGCTAGCGTCAACGAATGTATCCCACCAGAACTATTCTCGTTGTACTATGCCACTATCGACCACGCCATCGCGTTGATAAAAATCGCAGGCCAGGGAGCTTGGCTCGCTAAAGCCGACATTACAGATGCTTTTAAAATAATGCCCATTCATCGGTCCGATTGGCCGTTGTTCGGTGTGAAATGGCAGTCTAAATTCTATTTCGCAGTTAGACTAACATTCGGGTGTAGGAGCAGCCCCCACCTCTTCAATTTGCTATCTGAGGCCCTATGCTGGATTATGCTAAACATATGTAGGTTGCCATTCGTTCTACATCTGCTGGACGATTTTTGCTTATTGACTTTCCATCCAACCAAACCAGCGTCCTGGATACTCTTAAGAGAGTGTTCAGCGAGATCGGAGTTCCCTTATCTGAAGAGAAAACAGAGGGGCCAGTTACCGCAATCGAATTTCTAGGGATTCGCTTAGATTCGGATAGGATGCAAGCATCCCTCCCGGACGAGAAACTACAGAGGATCAGATCGTTTCTCAATGCGTTTATAACGTCTGCTGGAATCACTAAACGTGAAATGCTCTCACTCCTAGGCCACCTCAATTTCGCTATGCGTATTATACCACAAGGGCGCTCGTTCATCCCTCGCCTCCTAGATCTGGCACATTCGGTCCCAAAACTGAACGACGTGATACACCTCAACGAAGGCTGCAGGTCCGATCTGAAATTCTGGTCGTTCCTCATCGCTAACTGGAACGGAATTTCCTTCTTCTATAACGACACGCCTGAATCATCTGATTCTCTCGAACTATTCACTGATGCGGCCCCCTCGGTCGGGTTTGGGGGTTTCTTCCAAGGCCAATGGTTCGCTGGGAGATGGCCGGTCGAATTCCGCACATTCGCCCTCGGGTCAGAGTCGTCTGCGTTGTTCGAGCTCTACCCTATTGTGGCAGCTAGCGTTCTGTAGGGCCAAGCATGGCGGCGTAAACGTATTACCATGTTTTGCGATAACGAAGCAGTGGTGGCTATCATCAATAAAAAGCGATCTGCATGCCCCACTATCATGTCCATGCTCAGACGTCTCACATGGCAGTCCGTCACTCTCAATTTCATCATTAATGCTGAGCATATACCTGGTCACCATAATAGTCTTGCTGATTCCCTCTCTCGTTTCCGTTTCCAGGAATTCAGACGTCTATGCCCCGCAGCGAATACTGACCCAATAATCAGCCCACCCTTCCACGAACTCCGGCTGGATTAGGCAATAGGCTAAATTCGCTGCCCGACTCCGCGAGTGTTTTTATGGCAAAAGCTCTAGCGCCATCTACCCTCAAAGCTTATAGCTACGCGTGGTCCCTGTTTAATTTATTTTGCATTTTCATGCACGTTTCAGTTCTTCCAGTGTCGGTCCCTATCGTCTGCGCTTTTATCGTCCACTGCTTCGAATCTCATAGACATAAATTGTCTAAGATTCGGGGGAATATCGCTGGTATTCAATTTTATGCTAGATGCCAAGATCCTGGCTCTCCTAGTCTATTTTCGGCTCCCGCAATCCGTCTCTTATTGAAGGGCATGTATAAATCGGTGCCAAAAGTACCAGACAAACGCTCTCCTATCACACTCGATATATTGAACAGATTAGTGTGCGCTCTTAGAGCCGGGAAATTCCATCCTAATTTTAACATATTACTTGAGACAGTGTTTCTCACAGCATTCTACGGGTTCATGCGTCCAGGGGAATATACGCCTCCTACTCAGACTTTTTCCCCTACACGGGGCCTGGCTTTTGCTGATGTCACCTTCTTTGCAAGGCATTTTTCTATCTTCTTAAAACGGTCCAAAAGCGATAGCCTAGGGGTAGGTGCTACTATTATCATCTCAAGAATCAACAACTCTCTCTGCCCTTACGCTTCCATGCTCCTTTACCTCAAGCTCCGGCAACGCACGCCTCCCGAATCACCTCTGTTTATTTTGCCTAACGGCCGGCCAATGACTAAAGAGTGGTTTAGAGTCCATCTCGCGAAGGTGGTAGAAGGGTGTGGCCTACCTTCTCCTCTCTACACTGGCCACTCCTTCCGGATTGGAGCGGCAACTACAGCCGCTGAACAAGGGTTGCCGGACGCGTCTATCAAACGGCTGGGAAGGTGGTCTTACACAGCCTACGAATCCTACATCCGGTCGAATTCAAGGTTCTTCCATCAAGCGCACACGATGCTCTCTTACGTCGGTTAAGGCAGGTTTAACACGTTTTCAACTATAGCTGTTTCTGGCGGCCTGTTTCCATTCCAGGGTTATTCTAGTCTTAGTGTCTAGCTGTTATTTTAGTCTATTCGTTTTAGTTACGTCTATATTCTTTCTAGTGTTATCGAAATATATCGCACTATGTATTTAACTACAGTTATTGTCACACGCTCAGCATGCACGTTGCGTCCTGTTTGTTTTTTGTTTGTTTGTTTGTTTGTTTTTCTTTCTCACGCGATAAAGGTTCGTGATGACGATATTTTGTCATTATTTTCGTTGCTAAAAGCGACATTATTTGCAACTACTGGTGGTGGTGGTTATCAGGTACTAAATTCATAAAGCAAAATTCGGTTTCATAACTCAGGTTAACCTGCAGCAACCCCGGCGAGTGTGACCACGTCGGTGGATCATCTAGAAAACACTCTTGAGTTCGCTGTCACGTCAGTGGCGTAAAATAGGAAAATAAAACTCAAGGTTGCAGCGGCAACCCCGGTGAGTGCGTGACCACGTCGGTGGCACATCAAGGGCACTCGTGAGTATGACCACGTCGGTGGCACGTTATCTAGTACTCATGGTTTGACTGCAGTAACCCCGGTGAGTGCGTTGCCCACGTCGGTGGGAACAACTCAAGCACTCGTGAGTTTGTTGCGCACGTCGGTGCGGTACAACACAGAACTCTACGTTCGTTGCAGCAAATCCGGTGAGTGCGTTGCCCACGTCGGTGGGAACAACTCAAGCACTCGTGAGTTCGTTGCGCACGTCGGTGCGGTACAACACAGAACTCCACGTTCGCTGCAGCAACCCTGGTAGTGCGTTGACCACGTCGGTGGGCACTACTCAGGCACATGCAAATTTAATTACCACGTCGGTGGCATAATATCAAAAGCTCAAGTGCAGGGCACTCGGAGTTCATTGACCACGTCGGTGTTTAACACGGAAGTTCACAATATTTGCTGCAGCAACACCGGTGAGTGCGTGACCACGTCGGTGGCACAGCAAGGGCACTCGTGATTTCGTTGACCACGTCGGTGTTCAACACGGAACTTCACAATATTTGCTGCAGCAACACCGGTGAGTGCGTGACCACGTCGGTGGCACATCAAGGGCACTCGTGAGTTCGTTGACCACATCGGTGGTTCAACGCGAAAGCACTCAGGTCACGCAGCGACCCCGGAGAGTGAATCGACCACGGCAGTTGGTACAGCACGAAAGCACTCGTGGCTCGCTGCGTAACAGCTGCAGAGTGCTCTAAATTTTAATTGATCTCGCTGAGGTATTTTAAGTCGACTGCTTTTACGTGATTCATCGATCTCGCTGACGGTTTTAAGCTTATCGTTTTATGGTATGTATGATTGACTCTTAATATGTCGTATATTGGGTATGCCTTTTATCTTCCAGAAGCAGTATAGATCCTTGTCCACTTCTTCTACGCGGGTATGTATGGTCTCATTACCCCCTTTCGCTATTCTATTTTTGGGGTCGGCTCCGCCCCTGCCAGTCCCGGCAGGACATGCCGAGTTATCTCCTACTTCTGGCGAAGGCCTACGTCCTCTCTTTTGGGGAAGGCTCCGCCCCTGCTAGTCCTGGCAGGATACGCCGAGTCCGCACGTCACCCTGGATCAGTGACGAGGCTCATGCCAAAGATTTACCATGCAAAATATTCCCATGTCATTATTTAAATAAATCCTGTTCATACTTATCGGTGATCGAGTCTTTATGGGAGAAATGTTAAGCTTGCTGGTAGTTCTACCAGGAGGACTCAAATCACGCGCGGCTGGCCGCCAATCACCAATCACCAGCTACCAATCACCTGCCTACACCTGCTCTATAAAGAGTAGTCTAACATATGTCTTTGCTGCTCAGGTCTTCGTTCGACGCACCTCCATCCACCCCACCACCACCAGGTCGGCCTCAGTCTACTTGTCCAGGGGAAGGCTCCGCCCCTGCTAGTCCTGGCAGGATACGCCGAGTCCGCACGTCACCCTGGATCAGTGACGAGGCTCATGCCAAAGATTTACCATGCAAAATATTCCCATGTCGTTATTTAAATAAATCCTGTTCATACTTATCGGTGATCGAGTCTTTATGGGAGAAATAATACTTTCCCACATTGCTGCATGGTAATTCAGTACATGACATCTGGGACTCTCTAAATCGACGCCACTTCGACCTGGGCGGGACTTTACGTCCTACGTCACTCGCTATGGGTGTGCATGTGTGCGCATAGCCGTCACTCGCGATGGGTGTGCATGTGAGAAAGGTTTTGGCTTTAGTGTCTATGGGTTGGTAATAACGGTTCAGATGATTTTTCTGATGGAGAAGTGGTCTTTTATTTCCATAATCTTTGTTCAGTGAATGCATAAACCCGTTTGTTAATTAGCAGTTAAACTAAATGTGATCTCTTTGTTTACAGTTACCAACGACCAACTGATGATTGGGGGTTCGATTCCCCAGTGATGCAAGGTCTTTTCTTTCATTTTGGACTGCACACACATCGCGAGTGACGGATACACGCACAATGTACACACATCACTGTCTTTACAATTTCTAGGCAACCGAAGTTTAAAGATTGTCAAGTGGTTAACTCTTGAAGCGCATGTACTAAGACCTGATGTGTTAGTGGTCAGAGAACAACTCATTAATGCGGGGATAAGGGGTTTGATTCCTTAATGAAGCTAGCTTTTTTCTCTCATATTGGACTGGATGTTTGTATGCCATTTTGCGTAACTTGTAGTTTATGATGAAGAAATGTTACTGGGGTTAAGGTTAGGGTAACGGGTAAGACACAAAGTGTTTTTGCAACACAATATTTCTTACAATAACAAAGTCCAAAGTTTTGATGACTCCGGTAGGAAACTTAAGATACCTAGAGAAATGCGTGAGTGCTCACAAAACATCAACAAGTCAGCAGTGTGGTACAGGGTGATCATTTCTGATATACAGTACAAAAGCTGAAACTATTAGCCAGGAGTGGGAAAGATGCAGACGCAGACGCAGACGTGGGAAGCAATAAGACGCACCAACACACAGTTGCCTGTTGCAAAATGGTTCAGAGTTTAATAGAAATAGTTAGGGTTAGCTGGTATGGCGTTATCTGGTATGGCTATAGTCTAATGTTAGCTTAGTTCGTGTTGTTTCGTCATGTTAATCGCTAGTAATATTAAGTCATTTGTAGAAATATAGCCTATCATCACAGACTGTAGGAATGTCACCCACCCTCCATCGCGTACGACACTGACGCTCGTAATCTGTAGTGCAAGGGAGTTCGTGCACAGATCCCTGAGACAAACGGCTACGCGCACACATGCAAACCCATAGCGAGTGACGTAGGACGTTAAGTCCCGCCCAGGTCGAAGTGGCGTCGATTTAGAGAGTCCCAGCCCAATATGTCCATGGTTTGGACTTGGGACCGTTAAATATCCCAATGCATTTTGCATTCCTGTTTTAAAATATCAGTGTGTAAGCTATGAAATAGGCTATATAGGAACATTTTAAAAGTATAACAAAGATGGAGGCCTATTCAACATATTTGCATACTATTATTTTAAAATGAAAGAGGGGTTTTGTTTTATATAATTTGTTTATTGTATAAGTCGCTGATGGAGGAAACCCATAGCAACGGAAATCCCGATCGGATCCATCTGAGTGTGTGTGTGTGTGTGTGTGTGTGTGTGTGTGTGTGTGTGTGTGTGTGTGTGTGTGTGTGTGTGTGTGTGTGTGTGTTTCTATTCTATACAGTGTTACCCTTTAGGTTTCATTTGATAAAAACGACAGTGTTAGCCCTTATGTTTTTTTCCCATGATGACTGATGAAAAACAACAGTGTTACCCCTTATATTTTATTTGACAAGGACACTTCTTTTTTTTTTTTCAAATATGTTTTTTTTCATGACGACCAATAAAATACAACAGTGTTACCCCTTATATTTTATTTGACAGACAACAGTGTTACCCCTTATGTTTTTCTTTCATGACGACCAATAAAAAACAACAGTGTTACCCCTTATGTTTTCTTTCATGACGACCAATAAAAAACGACAGTGTCACCCCTCATGTTTCATTTGATAAAAACGACAGTGTTACCCCTTATATTTTATTTAACAAAGACAACAGTGTTACCCCTTATGTTTTTTTTCATGACGACCAATAAAAAACGACACTGTTACCCCTTATGTTTTTTTTCATTTAGACCAATAAAAAACAAGGGAGAGCATAGAGAGATGCTGCGCTTGCGCAAAAAATATATGTTTTCACTAGAGCTGTCAAACGATTAAAATATTTAATCGTGATTAATCGCATTAATGTCAAAGTTAACTCGCGATTAATCGCGATTAATCACACATTCTTTTTCTATGCTAAATATCCCTCGATTTTTTTGTACCATAATTCTTCTCATTTTAATTCTCTTATCAGCATGGTGAAGTGCATCGGCTTGCCTTGTGCAAATGATTTTTTAATGATAACAACATTGGCATATACTGAACAAAACAGGAGGATACAAAAAAAGAGCCTATAGTGCAATTAAACGACTGCTTTGAACAAATGTCATTTGAACATAGCAGTCAGGCTACTGCTTCTTTGTTTTGAGCCAAAGAAAAAAAAAAAAAAAAAATCTTTTTTTTTATAAAATAATTGCGTTAATCGCGCGATTCATTTTTAACGCCGTTAAAATTGGTTTGCGTTAACGCCGTTAATAACGCGTTTAACTGACAGCTCTAGTTTTCACCTGAACAGCGTCAGGTGCACCAGTGCGACGTAGAATTTTTTTTTAGTCGCACTATTAAATATTTTGGTCGCACTCTGGAGCCCTGCTCCCATATACCTGTTTCAGCCTCAGTCACCTCCCTTTTACCTGTATTTTGACTTGTGCCACTACGCAACGGTTGCTCTACCGGATGAGGTCGTAACTAATCTCTGGCACTCGGCTGACAGATAGGTTTGTTTAGTTTGCTCTTTGGGTGCAGTTCAATAACTGCCCCAACTTCCTGTAAGACGACGTGATGTGTCTGGATATCCAATGCCCTAATGTGGTCTCTGTGCTCTTTCTTCTTAGAGTAGTGTTCCTGTTCGGGCCGTATCTTTGGGAGGCGCGGTTTGGTGGTTTGCCGTGTACTTGCATGCAGATAAGTAGGGTGTTACCTGATGAATTCATACATTTTTACAATTGTTTATTTCTGTTCTAGGACCAGTTGGAGACGGTCACATTCTGGCGCTGTCACTTCAGTGCTCCTATTTTCATCTCATAGAATAATAACTTATGACTTTTTTCAACTATTTATAAATAAACTTTTGTAGACTTGAACTGGAAACACGTCTTTGTAAGTCTATACACAAATCTGTATTATAATTTATAAATGTTGTTGGTTTCTGTACTATTGGTGCGGTGACATTCATATACATAAATTCTGATAAGACATGGACATCCCCAACTCCAATTACACCATCTCTCAACACTACTTGTGTGCTATTATAACATAGGCTAATACAAAAAATTGTAGTGACTGCCCTCGTGTAAAATCGGATGTCTACGTCAGAGCCAGCAAACCGCTGCAGTCAAAACTCTCGCTGGAGACGTAACTCCTGTAGCTCCTACCTCAGCCCCTGTACTTCATTTGAGACGCTTTCAGCAGCTGATGCGGACATATCCATGGGAGCCGGTTCAGGGACAGAGCAGTAGTCTTCATCGTCGAAAAGGAGATCAACTTCATCTTCCGGAGGGGCAGTTTTGGCGAACTGATCCACTCTCTCCCACACGCCGCGCCTTGGGGTTTCGACTGTATCCTGGTTCCACTCAAAAAGGGTCGCTAAGGCACCTTTTGTAAGTCTCCTTCGATCCTGAAGAGTAGTTGGCTCAATCATCTTGTCAGAACTAAAGTGTCTGCTACAGACCTTAGAGTGAGTGGTGATGACATATTTATCCCGGCGTATGTTTACAATCCATTGACTCCTCACGTCAGTTTGGCTCGGAAAGCCATGGAAACGTAATACCCCGTTGGATTTGGCTGACGCTGTACAGTTGGGGACACAGCAGTGCTGGCGTAGGTTTCTCCTGCCTATGAAAATGTACCGTTTTTAAATGTTTGCGGTCTTGATTCATGTTTAAAGTGTATCAACGTCAGTTGGCTAGCGCGATGAACACACAGACCGGAACCGGCGGGGCCGTATTATCTGAAACAGGAAGTACGTCACACAGCTTAGTGAATACAGCCTATTGGTCAAACTGACTCGGATCTCGGATCTGACGCCACGCCCACACTTCAAGCGTTTTATTATTTCACTCGGTCGTTGGAGGAAAACATGGACGCCAACCCGGAAAGCTGTTGTCGCGGTAGCATTGGCAAAATACCAGGCGCTCCAAAATAGGTAGGCTGTATAGGCCATAGGCAGAGATACGGACGCAGTAAGGTATTGCAGTAATACGAGTGATTGAAATTGCCATTTAAACCACCAAAGTGGTCCAAGCACAATGAAAAAAGTTCATACTTCAAGACACACCGGGCGCAGCCATCTTGAATTCTGTCTCGGAATTTTGCTCGGTCAACACTGAGTTCAACCGAGATGGCGAGTTCGCCGTCCGAGGTAAAGGGGCGTGTTTGTGCGTGTCACTAGGCAACGTCCTCTGACCTCCGAGACGGATGGATTATAAAACGCAGCATCAGTGGTGACCGAGCAAAATTCCGAGGCAGAATTCAAGATGGCTGCGCCCAGTGTGACTTGAAGTATGAACTGTTTTCATTCTGCTTGGACCACTTTGGTGGTTTAAATTGCAATTTCAATCACTCGTATTACTGCAATACCTTACTGCGTCCTGTCGTGGCAATTTCTCTATCAGAGTTTGCGCCTAAGACAGATGAGATATTTAGATGCAAAAAGCAGACAATAAGTGGTCATATATATTTGTAACAAAGTACGAACAAAGATACATCACAACATGCATCAACAAACAATAAAACAGGCAAACATTACAATAATCTGAGGCCTCAGATGGGAGCTTCTCGTTGCGTGTTACTTCATACTCTAAAGGTACGCTCGGGAGAAGTCCACCGATTGTTCAGAGTCGTGAGTTCTTATTCACTTGGGTTGGGTTCTGGAGGGGGTGTGTCCCCCAATAAACAAAAGCCTTTGTTTACCAGATGGTAATCTTTACAATTGAAGCTCCCCTGGATGCCTTTGGAGGGGGTGGTGGCCGTGCCATGTAACCCTCTGGCTTCGTTGACGCTAGCCAGGGGGTCGAGGAACAGGCCCATACATCAAAGGATTGCATGGAAGATGATTTACAAGACACGAAAACATAGGAACAGGCAGGCAATAAAACGCATCACACGAATCTGGAAGGTTCACACGTTAGATGACCCAAAAGGAGAGTAGAAGGCAGGCAATATATGCATCACACAAAATAGTAACAAAACTTAAGTTCTTAGATAGACCAAAAACGTAACAACGTGTAGATTTTCCATCACAGTCCGTATCGCTGCCTATGGCCTATAGCTTACCAATTTTGGAGCGCCTGGTCCTCTGCCAATGCTACCGCGACAACAGCTTTACGGGTGGCGTCCATGTTTTCCTCCAACGACCGAGGAAAATAATAAAACGCTTGAAGTGAGGGCGTGGCTTCAGATCCGAGATGGTCCGCAGAGCATACTCAAACGCAGCATGAGTTCAACCGAGATGGCGAGTTCACCGTCCGAGGAAAAGGGGCGTTTTCATGCGTGTCGCTAGGCAACGTCCTCGAACCTCCGAGACGGATGGATAATAAAACGCAGCATATTATTCGCCGAAGGCGAAGTGAATAGTGGGGAATAGGCCCCACTATTCACAGAGCGTGAGGTGAATAATTGTTTTAGTATGTGAACACCACAAAAATAGAAAAGATAAGACTTTTTGCCATGATTTATTTGTTTTTTATTAGCTTGACGAGACGACCGTCACTCATCATGGGTATTGCCCAATATCCCGAGATAGCGAACCAATCAAATTGCGCCATCTTAGGAGGTTCACATCACGTGTAGAATATACTAAAGAAAAATACATGGAATATTCCCATTCCCCTGCCCTTCTGTGATCGGTAGTTCATGATTTTGCTGATCGGTAATCGGTCCCAAAATTGCTGATCGAAGCATCTAACACACCCCCCTCTTTCCTAAAACTCATCAAATTTTATTTTACACAGTAGCGTGTACATTCTGCGCTTGCGCTAGATGCAAAAGGTCTCCCTAACATCGGGTGGCGCTAAGTCTCGTGCCAGCAATCGAGACCTGTGTTACGCGCCTCCCCTTTTTCTTCTTGTTCCACCCGCTCTACTCTCTTCTGTCCTCGCAGGTGTTCCCGATTCCTGGGGGGTGGAGCTACGGCTACTTAAGGCGTGGCCTGTGCTCCCGATGGGGCTCTCATTCTGGCGTCCTCACGTTGACCCGAGCTGCCTTGGAATCCTGCTGGGAGGACTGCTACCGTTTTTTCGCATTTGTTTTATGTAGCGGAGGATGGGAACTGTAGGGAGGAAGTGCTGGCTTCGACGGCCCATTGCGTGGCTGGCCCAGGCTTCGTCCAACCTTTTGTTTCTTTAATGAGTGTCCTTTTGTCGGAAGTTCTGTGAAATAAACGTCACCAGCATTGTGATCGGGAACTTTGGGTCTTTGTATTCTTAATACGTTGCGGGCCGCCGGATCGCGAGCCGTGTTGTAAGGGTGGCCGTAACATATTTGGGGGCTCGTCCATACAAGATTGTTATTGTTTATCGCACTTGCGTTGTTGGTAGGGTTCTATTTTTTATGTCTCTCTCGTCAACTGGGGTTTGATAGCGTGGTTTGATTTAGTCGAGATGGAGTTCGATCTGGAGGGTTTTGTGGATGACCCAACCATTGAGAAACTGGATGGGTGCACGGTAGAACACCGTGCACCCATCCAGGAGGTAAGCCTTGCTGAAGTGTTCGAAGGGCGTGGTTCGCTCGTGTCTGAGCAGGGGGCCGACCCTGCTGTGTCACTTATTTTTGAAAGCGCTGTTTCAGAGCAAGAGATTGTGTCTGTTGCCTGCGGGTTCTTCATTAAAAATGGGGTACTCATGCGTAAATGGACTCCGTCGTATGCACTAGCGGGTGAGGATTTTGGTGTGGTAACCCAAGTTGTGGTTCCTCTTAAGTATCGCTCGGATATTTTGAGTTTGGCACATGACCATCAGTTAGCCGGTCATTTGGGGGTAAACAAACCGTATGATCGGGTACTGCGGCATTTTTTCTGGCCTGGGTTGAAGAGGGACGTAGTGCAGTTTTGCAAGTCGTGTCATGTTTGCCAGGTGATTGGTAAGCCGAATCAAACGATCCCACCGGCGCCGTTGTATCCAATTCCGGCAGTAGGTGAACCTTTCGAGCGGGTTATCGTTGATTGTGTCGGCCCTTTGCCACGTAGCAAGTCGGGTAACCAATTTTTGCTCACGATCATGTGTGCCTCAACGCGGTTTCCTGAGGCTATTCCACTGAAAATAAAATAACAAAATAACAGCTCCGGTGGTGGTGAAAGCATTGATTAAGTTTTTTTCTGTGTTCGGGTTGCCAAAAGTCATTCAAACAGATCAGGGGTCAAACTTCATGTCGCGCGTGTTTGCTCAGGTGCTGAAGCAGCTGGCAGTGAGTCATGTCCACTCGAGTGCGTATCACCCTGAGTCGCAGGGGGCACTGGAGCGTTTCCACCAGACACTGAAGTCGATGTTGCGAGCATACTGTTTGGAGTTTAACAAAGACTGGGATGAGGGAGTTCCCCTTCTGCTGTTTGCCGTGAGAGAGGTGGTTCAAGAGTCGGTAGGGTTTAGTCCCTCCGAGTTGGTTTTTGCTCACTCTGTGCGAGGCCCATTGAAGCTGCTGAAAGAGAAGTGGGTGGGTGGTTCTGAACCTCAGAATCTGTTGGATTTTGTGTGCGATTTCCGCTACAAACTGCGCCGGGCGGGTGAGCTGGCAAAGGAGAACCTCAGTGCCTCCCTAGAAGAGAATGAAGGGGTGGTACGATAGAAAGGCGAGGAGCAGGAATTTTGCTGCAGGGGATAAAGTACTAGTTCTGCTGCCGATCCCGGGGTCCTGTTTGCAAGCTCGATTCAGTGGCCCCTATTGCGTGGAAAAGAAAGTGGGTGACTTCGACTATCTGATTGCTACTGATTGCTGATTGCTCCGGAACGTAGCCGCAAGAATAGGCTGTGTCACATCAATATGCTGAAACCATATCAGGGTCGTGACGCGGATCCTGGTCTGGGCAGTCAACTTCCAGCTGAACCCCCGGTGGAGGAGGTGGCCGACGGCGTCGCTAAACCCGGCTCCGCCTGTACTTTGGCGGTGTGCAGCGTTGGAAGTGTCGGGGTCGGGATTGCGCTGGAGACGGGGGAGGATGATGTGGAGGTTCCGTCCAAAGCACTAGTGCAGGGGAGGTTAAAGAACTCTGAAATGTTGACTGAGCTGGACGCTCATTTGGCTCACTTACCTGACCTTCAACGCGCTGACGTTGCAGGTTTGATCTTTTCACGCTCTGAGTTGTTTTCTGACGTTCCTTCCTGTACCTCAGTTCTGCAGCATGATATTGATGTAGGCGGTTCTCCACCGATCAAGCAGCATGCCTACCGGGTGAACCCGGACAAGCGGCGCCGTCTTAAGAAGGACGTTGGGTACATGCTGGAGCACGGGATTGCTGAGCCCAGTTTGAGCTCGTGGAGTTCGCCCTGTCTCTTAGTTGACAAGTCAGATAAATCAGATCGTTTCTGTACTGACTTCCGAAAAGTGAACAATGTGACAAAGCCGGACAGTTACCCTTTGCCTAGAGTGGAGGATTGTGTAGATCGTGTAGATCGTGTTGGCAGCGCGTCGTACGTGACGAAACTCGATCTGCTAAAGGGGTATTGGCAGGTCCCGTTAACGGAACGTGCGAAGGAAATCTCAGCCTTCGTAACGCCTGATGATTTCTTGCAGTACAAGGTGATGGCTTTCGGGATGCGTAATGCGCCCGCTACGTTCCAAAGGTTAGTGAACACGGTCTTGTCGGGTGTACCTGGGTGCGAAGCCTATTTGGATGATGTGGTGGTTCATTCTGATACCTGGCAGGACCACATGGAGCAGTTAAGTGAGGTGTTTGACCGGTTGAGCAAAGCGAATCTAACGCTGAATCTGGCGAAGTGTGATTTCGGTCAGGCAACTGTTGTTTACTTGGGGAAGGTGGTGGGCCGAGGTGAAGTGCGAACGGTTCAAGCGAAAGTGGAGGCAATTCATGATTTCCCTGCTCCTGCGTCTAGGCGAGACCTGCGTTGTTTTCTGGGGATGGCGGGTTATTACAGGGGGTTCTGTAAGAACTTTTCCGCGGTTGCGGCGCCATTGACCGACCTAATAAGCCCGAAGGTCCGGTTTGTGTGGTCCGAGGGTTGCCAGTACGCATTTGAACAGATTAAAGACCTTCTGTCGAACGCCCCGGTACTTGCTGCGCCGAACTTCGAGCAGCCTTTCAAGTTGGCTATTGATGCGTGTGATGTAGGAGCAGGTGCTGTCCTGCTCCAAGATGGGGCTGATGGAGTGGAACATCCTGTGTCTTACTTTTCCAGAAAGTTTAACCGGCACCAGCGTGTTTACTCGACGATCGAGAAAGAAGCCCTCGCTATTGTGCTTGCCTTAGATCACTTTGAGGTTTATGTCGGGTCGGCAAGCGTTCCTGTTGCCATCTACACCGATCATAATCCCCTGGTGTACCTGAAATCGATGCGTAACACCAATCAAAGGCTGATGCGTTGGAGCATTTTCCTACAGGCCTTCAACGTAGATATTAAGCATATTCGAGGCAAGGATAACGTGGTAGCAGATGCGTTGTCGCGCTTGTAAATCAGTGTCTGAGATTGTTGTGTTTTCCTTGTTTTCTGTTTTTTTGTTTGGGGAAAAAAAAAAATCAAACTAGAGGAAAACACTAACTTAGGGGTGGAGGTGTTACGCGCCTCCCCTTTTTCTTCTTGTTCCACCCGCTCTACTCTCTTCTGTCCTCGCAGGTGTTCCCGATTCCTGGGGGGTGGAGCTACGGCTACTTAAGGCGTGGCCTGTGCTCCCGATGGGGCTCTCATTCTGGCGTCCTCACGTTGACCCGAGCTGCCTTGGAATCCTGCTGGGAGGACTGCTACCGTTTTTTCGCATTTGTTTTATGTAGCGGAGGATGGGAACTGTAGGGAGGAAGTGCTGGCTTCGACGGCCCATTGCGTGGCTGGCCCAGGCTTCGTCCAACCTTTTGTTTCTTTAATGAGTGTCCTTTTGTCGGAAGTTCTGTGAAATAAACGTCACCAGCATTGTGATCGGGAACTTTGGGTCTTTGTATTCTTAATACGTTGCGGGCCGCCGGATCGCGAGCCGTGTTGTAAGGGTGGCCGTAACAACCTGAAAACAGGAAATGACAGAACGGAGTGCACTGCAGACCGCAGATAATCAGAGCGGTCCACTGAGCCATGGCCTCCAGAAATATGTAGAAATATCCCAAAGATGCGATGCAACGTCAAAGTGTAGTTTGTAACTGCACCATCTGTTTAAGTGGTTTGTTTACCATCGTCACTTCCGCCCCTCCCACAGACTGCTAACGCTCTCAGACTTTGAAAGTTGAATCAGACCAGACCCCGCGCTGATCCAAACGTTTCCGATGGCCCACGGTGGGGCCAGTGTGTTTCACGCTGCCTGGAGGCGGGGCCAGTGTGTTCCATGCTGGGCCCACGGTGGGGCCAGTGTGTTCCACGCTGCCTGGAGGCGGGGCCAGTGTGTTCCACGCTGCCTGGAGGCGGGGCCAGTGTGTTCCACGCTGCCTGGAGGCGGGGCCAGTGTGTTCCACGCTGCCTGGAGGCGGGGCCAGTGTGTTCCACGCTGCCTGGAGGTGGAGCTAGCAGTGCAGCCCGGCACGGTCTGTCGGCAGCAGAGTTGAGCCGACGGAGGGGAGAAGCCAGACAGGACCCACCCTACTCTGCCTCTCATTGGCTATTACTCGAAGTCATGACCCGCCCTACTCTGCCTCTCATTGGCTATTACTCGAAGTCATGACCCGCCCTACTCGCCTCTCATTGGCTAGTATGCAAAGTCATGACTCCATGACAGTTACAATACCAGGTTGGTTAAAAAAAATAACAAGTCATATTTACCACCATATTTATTGAAACTATTGACTTAAAAAAAAAGTTAAAGCAGGTTATGTGACTCAAGCAAACAAAAGAAAAGAAAGACGAATAAAAACACATTTGAAAGGTCACTTGGAAAGAAAAAAAGAACGCCCTAAGTCCCATCAGCGTGATGCGAGCATGACCCTTATGAAGTGTGAATAGTACAGTATGACCCTTATGAAGTATGAATAGTACACTAAAAACCTTATGAAGTGTGACTCACAGTATGAATCACACTATAAACTTTATTAAGAATGAATCATAGTGAACCTTACGGAGTATGAATCATACAGTATGAATCAAAGTATAAACCATATGAAGTATGACTTTACAGTATAAAGCTGTACGAATCTCCCCTGTATTAGAGCGCAGTGAGACCAAGCCACTAGAATGCCCGTTCGCTGGCTGCTACAAATTACTAGCTTTTATTTTTTTAGAAATGGTTTAATATTTAATTCATAATTTCCCCACAAAAACCCTCCAGCTGCCTGGGTCTGAGTAGGCATCTACCCCTTACTGCTAACCTGCTCTACGGGGGTTAGGGTTAACCCAAACCCTAACCCTTCATTGAAGAGGAATCACTCTGACTCATCATGGCGACTTCAGGCCAACACGTAGAACATACAGATACACTCTGGTCCAGAACCAAGACTCACTCTGACAATAGCAAGAAAAGCTCAATAAAAGCTCCTCATTCTCCACGGTTTTCAGTTTCTTAGTTCAACATAAATCCTGATTTTTTTCTGTGAATTGTGCATTAAATGGTCTCTATGGTCCAATGTGGTTCAGTGGTGGTGAACAGAACTATGAACAATATGTTAACTGTATGATTATGTTGAACTAGAGTTCATCAGATTAGAGACAGTGGATCCTAACTCCAACCTCTAGTAACAACAATCCATCAATCAATACTTAATGATTTAAACAACAATCCTCATTAAAGGTTATTTCCAAGGTATTTTCTGTGCATCAGAGCGGAAGCAAACAGACCAAGTGCTAAAATGAGCAGATCCAGAATCAAATGCGTTTGCCCGGGCAACGAACACCTATCACCTATCACCTATCCCCCCACGGCACTGCCCCCACCGCTCTAGATTCATGTGAAGGAGCAGCAGAAAGATAAGATAAGATAAAGATAAGATAAGGTCAAGGGCTTCTTATCGAGCTCTCTCCCTGTTCTGACTCAGTGACTCTGCAGCGCGGGGCCACAGCGCCCCCCAGTGGAGGAGCAGAGCGGAGAACATCAAATATAAAAGGTCTGAGAGGGACGGGGGGGGGCCGGAGGGGGGACGGGGGGGCTGAGAGGGTCGGGGGGGGGCCGGAGGGGGGACGGGGTGGCTGAGAGGGTCGGAGGGGGGCCGGAGGGGGGACGGGGGGGCTGAGAGGGTCGGGGGGGGGCCGGAGGGGGGACGGGGGGGCTGAGAGGGTCGGGGGGGGGCGGAGGGGGGACGGGGGGGCTGAGAGGGTCGGGGGGGGGGGGTCGGGGGGGCTGAGAGGGTCGGGGGGGGGGCCGGAGGGGGGACGGGGGGGCTGAGAGGGTCGGGGGGGGGGACGGGGGGGCTGAGAGGGTCGGAGGGGGGACGGGGGGGCTGAGAGGGTCGGGGGGGGGGCCAGAGGGGGGACGGGGGGGCTGAGAGGGTCGGGGGGGGGCCGGGGGGGCTGAGAGGGTCGGGGGGGGGGCCGGGGGGGCTGAGAGGGTCGGGGGGGGGCGGAGGGGGGACGGGGGGGCTGAGAGGGTCGGGGGGGTCAGCGTCTCCTTCCTCCGTGGTGTGGATGTGAGGGGGTTCAGCGTCTCCGTCCTCCGTGGTGTGGATGTGAGGGGGGGTCGTGGTCTCCGTCCTCCGTGGGCTGGATGTGAGGGGGGGTCGGGGTTGGGGGCGGGGCCTCCTCAGGGGCGGACCTCCACGTAGTTGGCGGGGAAGAGGCCGTAGGCCCCCCCACACACGCCGCGCCACCAGCCCTCGTCGATCATCTCGATGTTGGTGATGATGTCGTCGGGGTCGAAGGAGATCTCGTCCTCGCCGGCTGCCATGGGAACAGGCGGTGAACACGCGACACGCCCACGGGGATAGCCTCTCCCACGGGGATAGCCTCTCCCACGGGGATAACCCCTCCCACGGGGATAACCCCTCCCACGGGGATAGCCCCTCCCACGGGAATAGCCCCTCCCACGGGAATAGCCCCTCCCCCATAGAAGCCCCACCTCACCTGCTTGGTAGTCGTAGAGCGCCACGGCCGTCACCCCTTGGTCCTCACCGCCATCGCCCGGGGCAACGTCTGGAACACACACACATAGCTCTGATACACAACACACACACACACACACACACACAGCTCTGATACACAACACTAACACACACACACACACACACACACACCTGTACGAGCTCTGATACACAACACTAACACACACACACACACACACACACACACACCTGTACGAGCTCTGATACACAACACTAACACACACCTGTATGAGTTCTGATCCACAACACTAATGCTGCGTTCCCACTGCAGGCGGTTCAATGCGCCTCACTCTGGGAGGGAGGGGGCGGTGTAGCCCAGCTCAGTTCCGACGTGGCGTTTCCACCGCCGACAGTACCCTTTATGGTAGGTCGGATGTCGATCGCCGCGGCAGCTAAGTAAACATCGTAAACAACGTCTTCCTCCCCGAGAATGCAGAGGAACGTCTCCACCTCCTTGTTCGCCCAAGCAAGCGTTTTACGCGACATGAGGCTACTGTTCGTTTGTTTTTATCCCCACGTCGCCCGGAAGTGACGGTTCTGTCGACCAATCAACGGAGGGGGTGTGTAGCTCGAATTTTCCGGCACCCTTTCAGGCGTCTCGGTACCCCAACGGAGGAGTACTGAAGACGAGGGCAAAACGAGTACGGCTCAGTCCGGGTCACGCCCACTTTTGGCGGTTGAAACGCAATCCGTGCCACACCTTTGCGAACCGAACCGTACCGTGGAAACGCTGCATAACACACACACAGAATCCTCTGGAGGCTCACCTCCAGGCTCCGCCTCCACGTTCTGGTACAGGTCCTCCTCTGGTTGGCCGCCGGGCGTGGTGGGCGGAGCCTCCAGCTCCTCCTTCACCGCAGCGTTCTAGCACAACCACAGGGGGGAGCCAGAGTCACAATGAGGAGCTACAAGGAGACACTGAGGTGGAGGAAGGGTCTGCTGCTCAGGGAGGGGGCGTCACCTCCTCCTCCTCAGGGAGGGGGCTAGACAGACAGACAGACAGACAGACAGACACCTGACCTCGTACTGAACGACGCTAAATTAATAAAGACTTTATATTTATATTCTTAATGAAGTCGTTCTCTTCTCACCTGATACGTGGGCTGGGCCGGAGGGGCGGGGCTAGGGACGCGCACAAGGGCGGGCTCCGGGACACGGGCCGCCTCCTCCTGCTCCTGCTTCCTGCAGACCTCCTCCTCCAGCTCCTGCTTCCTGCGGCCCTCCTCCTCCTCCAGCTCCTCCTTCCTGCGGCCCTCCTCCAGCTCCTCCTTCCTGCGGCCCTCCTCCAGCTCCAGCTTCTCCTTGGCCTGGCGCCGTCCCCGCTCCTCGTCCGCCCTCCTCCGGTCCTCTTCCTCGTTCTGCTTGGCGATGTTCTCGAAGCGAGCTTTGATGTTGCCCGTGCCGCTGCCCGCTGGGGGGGGGGGGGGGGGGGGGGGGGAGGGGGAAAGAGGGTTAGGAGGAGGGGGGAGTACTAGTGATCAGGCAGTACTAGTCAAACCTATGATGGGATGAGAGGCCAGGCAGAACTAGTCCAACCCACCAGCCTCCGTGGCCTTGGTCTTCTGATAGGCAGAGCTCGGCCGGTCGATGTCCTCAAAGGTTCCTGCACTCTGCAGAGCAACAGAAAAACGGGAGGTTTACACACACACACGCGCGCGCGCGCGCGCGCACGCACGCACGCACGCACGCACGCACGCACGCACGCACGCACGCACGCACGCACGCACGCACGCACGCACGCACGCACGCACGCACGCACGCACGCACGCACACACACACACACACACACACACACACACACACACACACACACACACACACACACACACACACACACACACACACACACACACACACACACACACACACACACACACACACACACACACACACACACACACACACTACCTTATCCATTCTGTCCTGCTGGACACCAAACTTCCCTCCGAATCCTTTGGAATAATCTGGAACCACAAGAACATCAATCACCAAGAATGTATGTTTTGTATTTTCACAATAAAAGCCTGTCAACACGAGGCCTCCCCCTGTGCAGCGGACGTCTTTACGCTCTGACCATAGCTCCGGCAGAAGACCCTAAGCCTATTGCTCTAACCATAACCCTCGCTCCAGCAGAAGACCTTAAGCCTAGCTCTAACCCTAACCATAACCCTAGCTCTTACCCTAACCCTAGCTCCAGCAGAATAACCTAGCCCTAACTCTAACCAAAACATTAACAGTTAGAGGCTGGAGGATGAAGTTCAATCTTCACAGGAGGAATGTTGTGTTTCTCTTAGACAAGGTTAGAACCGACTCTGAACACAACAGCTATTTTAAAAACATTTGCTTGTTAATCATCTGAACCTTAAAACTAATAATCACTCTCTACTCTCTCCTGGTCTGAACTCATCAACGCTCAAATAAAGAATAATGTAGAATCAAAAAATCGTTTTTTTAAAAACACTTCTCTGGAAACCGCTCTCCTCTTGCAGAGATGACTCCCGTTCAACATGGTGACTGTTGAGAAAGGGTCTCACTTCCCCTTTCAGCATCTCACACACACATGCGGTGCAGAATAGAGGAAGTTGTTGGCTTTAAAGAGACCACATCAGAGAGGAGAGAGAGAAGTGAAACCGCTGAATAAAGTGCTTTCTTTGGAGCAAGGATTTGCCTGTGAGACACATTGTAATAAAGGCTGGGACAACGCGTCGACGTAATAGATGACGTCGAGGCATAAATTACGTCGATTCGAAAAACCCAAAACAAAGATGGGCGGCGCCGGAGCGTAGTAGAAACGCAAGTAGCTCCTCAGACTTTCATAAGTGCAAGGCGCCACGCACTCGTTCCTCTAAAGTATGGGAATTCTTTAATGTAAAAGATAACGATTCCTTGATATGTCGTCTTTGCAAAATGGAGATGACTTTCCATTCTAGCACCACGGCAATGCACCAGCACCTGAAGAGGCGCCACCCGGTAGCAGCTGCAGATGACCGAGCACTGTAGAATTCTCAGAATGCATTACTTTGCACTTTTATTATGGAATTTAAAGGCAATAAACATGTATTGAAATGTTAAGGAATTCTTATTTTTTTCATTCAGATATGTAAATCAACATGTATAAATTGCTATTAGTCTATTAATGGGGAGATAATCGAAATCGAATCGGAATGAAAAAATGAATCGTTAGATTAATCGATGCATCGAAAGGATAATCGCTAGATTAATCGTTTTAAAAATAAATCGCTTGACCCAGACCTCATTGTAATCATCTCACAAACACACCCCCCCCCCCCCCCCCCCCCCCCCCACAGTGTGTCTCATGCTGGGGCGGTCCCCATGTAGACGCTGGGAGTGACACTGTGCCCCCCCCCTCCCCGAGTACCTTTCTGGGACTCGTGGAGCTGCAGCTTCTCCTGGTGGTCCCAGCCCAACGCTGACTTGTCCTGGCGGTCCGTCTGCACGCCGAACTTGCCCCCGAAGCCCTTGGTGTAATCTGAGATTAAAAATCGTTCAATCATTCCTGGGGCATCGGACTGGGGCCTCGGACTGGGGCCTCGGACTGGGGCCTCGGACTGGGGCCTCGGACTGGGGCCTCGGACTGGGGCATCCTGATCAGACTCCACCTCCTAAACCTCCTCCCTGCTCCTGCGGGCCCTGGACTGCTTTGGGAGAACTAAGGACTCCCACTAGAGGAGGAGCCTCTCCTATTGGTCCACCGCCTCGAGGAGGAGCCTCTCCTATTGGTCCACCGACTGGAGGAGGAGCCTCTCCTATTGGTCCACCGACTGGAGGAGGAGCCTCTCCTATTGGTCCACCGACTGGAGGAGGAGCCTCTCCTATTGGTCCACCGACTGGAGGAGGAGCCTTTCCTATTGGTCCACCGACTGGAGGAGGAGCCTCTCTTATTGGTCCACCGACTAGAGGAGGAGCCTCTCCTATTGGTTCACCGACTGGAGGAGGAGCCTCTCTTATTGGTCCACCGACTAGAGGAGGAGCCTCTCTTATTGGTCCACCGACTAGAGGAGGAGCCTCTCTTATTGGTCCACCGACTAGAGGAGGAGCCTCTCTTATTGGTCCACCGACTAGAGGAGGAGCCTCTCCTATTAGTCCACCCACTAGAGGAGGAGCCTCTCCTATTGGTCCACCGTCTAGAGGAGGAGCCTCTCCTATTGGTCCACCGACTAGAGGAGGAGGCTCTCCTATTGGTCCACCCACTAGAGGAGGAGGCTCTCCTATTGGTCCACCCACTAGAGGAGGAGGCTCTCCTATTGGTCCACCGACTAGAGGAGGAGCCTCTCCTATTGGTCCACCGACTAGAGGAGGCTCTCCAATTGGACAACCTGCTTTGGCTCCATTTTGAATGGTTTTAATTCTATGGTATAGATGCAAAATAAGTTTTTCTGAAAGACACAATGAGTGCTACTCTTAGCCCAGTATACAGTATGGTTAAGCTGACGGTAGCAGAACAAACCTTTCTGTGACTCGTGTTTCTCAGTCTTGCCCTGGTACTCAAAGCCCATGGCACTCTTGTCCACCTTGTCGGCCTCTACTCCGTACTTGCCACCGAAGCCTTTGGCGTAATCTAGGAGTGAACCGGTAAACGGGAAAGGGTAAGGGTTAGGGGTGAGAACTGAACATAGCCTGATACATTCCTGAAGATATCTGAAAGGAGCAGATGGGAGGACTGCAGGCCTTAACATCTACACTGAAACAGCAGAACTCTAGACAACCACCACAGGGAATACTTAAGAAACGCTAAGAAGAAAGATGAATGGTCGGCTCATGGTATTCAGGAACCATCTCCACATGCCCGAACAGGAAAGAACAACAGAGGAGTGAAGTGAGGAATACGAACAAGACTGGAGAAGGAACGTGCAGGGGCACGTTGGAGTGTGTGGGTGAGGGTAGGGGTGGCTCACCACGGTGAATTAAACATATATATATAGTATTGTTTGTGCTCAATCCTACCTACTACTACTTTTCCTTTACATAGTTTGGTCAATATTTATCAGATGTTCACACTCCTGATTACAGCGGTTCCAATGCAGTGAACTAAAGATGAGATTAATCAATCACGCGTCTATATTTAGTTACCCAATAGACGCGTGATCAAAATGTTCCCCATGGATAAAACATTCAAAGCTGAAACATTAAAACTATTCAACCATTCTTTGAAATAGGATAGTTTTTGTCTGCCTCTCCATGTCTGCCCCTCTGTCTGCCCCTCCTGTTGCCTTCCTGTCTGTCTGCTGACCTTTCTGGGACTCGTGTTTCTCCATCTTGCTCTGGTAGTCGAAGCCAAGAGCGCTCTGGTCCACGCGGTCCGCCTGCACCCCGTAGCGACCCCCGAACCCCGCTGAGTAGTCTGCAGAGAGGGGTCAAAGGACAGGGGTCAAAGGTCAGGCTTACCCCCTAACCCCGTAGAGTAGTCTACAGACCGGGGTCAAAGGTCAGGTTTACCCCCGAACCCCGTAGTCTACAGACAGGGGTCAAAGGTCAGGTTTACCCACTAACCCCGTAGAGTAGTCTACAGATATGGGTCAAAGGTCAGGTTTACCCCCTAACCCCGTGGAGTAGTCTACAGACACAGGGGTCAAAGGTCAGGTTTACCCCCTAACCCCGTGGCGTAGTCTACAGACAGGGGTCAAAGGTCAGGTTTACCCCCTAACCCCGTGGAGTAGTCTACAGACACAGGGGTCAAAGGTCAGGTTTACCCCCTAACCCCGTGGAGTAGTCTACAGACACAGGGGTCAAAGGTCAGGTTTACCCCCTAACCCCGTGGAGTAGTCATAGACATGACGAAGCGTCTGGCCGGTTTAATACACGGCCGTGACATTCAGATTCATGGCCCTTGATGTTTCGACCCTAACCCCAAAATGTAACCCCTGGTCTTACTACAGCCTGGGGTGTTAGTAGCTACAGCCTGGTCCTACTACAGCCTGGTCCTACTACAGCCTGGTCCTACTACAGCCTGGTCCTACTACAGCCTGGGGTGTTAGTAGCTACAGCCTGGTCCTACTACAGCCTGGTCCTACTACAGCCTGGTCCTACTACAGCCTGGTCCTACTACAGCCTGGTCCTACTACAGCCTGGTCCTACTACAGCCTGGTCCTACTACAGCCTGGGGTGTTAGTAGCTCAGTGTTTCCCATACATAGACCATTGTGTGGCGCGGCGCCACAGAATCAACATCGAGCACCACGAATTGATTGTTTTTTTTTGTTTTTTTTAATAACGCGATTGGGAAATCTAAAAATCGTTCCGTCCATTCATCTCTGCATAGCACTCGTTCTCCCTGTCACACACACACACACACACACGACGATGCTAACACATTAACCCACCGATGTTACCCCGTCGCTTAGCAACCGGACACGCTGGGGTTGATAAGTTACCGGACTACTGAAACTACAACGGAGTGATAATAACAAAGACGTGAATCAGGCAATAAATCCAATTTCCTTGACAGCGGTAAGGTTCGGTGTGCATTAAAGTACAGACGGAGTGGACCAATTGCGAACTACTGCAGCTGCTCCAAGTTAAACCCCAAACTAAACGGAATAAGTATTTATAGCGGACTACACCACCTATTGTATTCCGCATAGAATTCTATTCCGAACCGATTGAGGCGTATATATATATATGATACTTTTCTATTCAGATTGAGCTGTTCTTCCACATCTATGCGAATCAGATGTGTCCACATGGAAACGCGGAGTCACATGCACACTCACTGACGGCCGCATCGCCGTGTCGCGCCGCCGCCCCCCCCCCCACTGCGAACCACACATTGGTCCTTGGTCTGTGGGAAACACTGTAGCTACATCCTGGTCCTAGTACAGCCTGGTCCTACTACAGCCTGGGGTGTTAGTTGCTACAGCCCAACCCTACAGTGTTAGGGTTACACAATGTGCAGCACAGCTCGTTTAATGTGTTTAAGAAAACCTTTCTGAGATGCGTGCTTCTCCGTCTTTCCGGCGTACTCAAACCCGACGGCTGACTGGAAGGAGAACACACACACACACACACACACACACACACACACACACTTAGCTGAATAATAGATTTACTAATATGTACATTATAGTGCTATCATTATAGTGCTATCATTATAGCGATACCATCCATAGCTCCGTTATATGTGCAGCTATTGGAGCCAAAGATTCAGCCCATGTGAATAATCTGAATAACAGACCTCCATCAGAACAGACACGGGCCAATGTTCACTCAAATGTCTTGTTTGATAGGGTTGGGGCTATGGTAGAGGTTCCTGTAAAGCTTTCAGATCCCATGTCATGAATATGTGTTAGGTGTGTGTCTGCCCTTCAGAACTGCTTGGAACTGACTCATTTCTCAAACATTTTCCATCGGTGCTTTCGGGTGTGGGTTTACACAGGGCCAAACAAAACAAGTGGCAGACAGATGCTCTATCATTACACACCTCTCCAACACCTGATTACCTAACGCTGAGGCCGTATCCCTCTGTAGGAGAGAAGAGGCTCTAACCCTAGCCCTAGAGGGCCTAACCCTAACCCTAGAGGCTCTAACGCTTACCCTAGAGGCTCTAACCCCTACCCTAGAGGCTCTAACCCCTACCCTAGAGGCTCTAACCCCTACCCTAGAGGCTCTAACCCTTACCCTAGAGGCTCTAACCCCTACCCTAGAGGCTCTAACCCCTACCCTAGAGGCTCTAACCCCTACCCTAGAGGCTCTAACCCCTACCCTAGAGGCTCTAACCCTTACCCTAGAGGCTCTAACCCCTACCCTAGAGGCTCTAACCCTTACCCTAGAGGCTCTAACCCTTACCCTAGAGGCTCTAACCCCTACCCTAGAGGCTCTAACCCTTACCCTAGAGGCTCTAAACCTTACCCTAGAGGCTCTAACCCTAACCCTATCCTCCGGGGGGGAGAGAGGGCCTACCTGGTCCACACGGTCGGCCTGCACTCCGAACTTGCCCCCAAAGCCCTTGGAGGTGTCGGTCTGGGAGCAGTGCGTGGACAGCTTGCTCTGGTAGTCATGGCCAACGGCAGACTGTCAGGGAGAGAGAGCACAGCGCTGAAGACACAGGGAGGAGAGGCGTCCGGAGTGGGAGGGTGTGAGAGACTCAGCCTGACCAGGGGATGCAAAGTGCTGGTACCCGACTCACTACAGTAGCCCTAGTGAGCACTGCAGCCCGGGGGGGGCAACGGGGCAACAGTGGCCCGCCCATCCAGGGAGGAGGTGTGGAGGAGGGGGTGAAGGAGTACTGGTACAGCAACAGCCACGCCCCACTCTGACCCCAGCCCCCACTCTGACCTCCAGGGCTGCTGGACGATAGCCGTTGACGAGACATGTCAACGTTGGAATTTATTTAGAGTCTTAACAAAAATGGACCAGGAAACTCCTATTCTCAGGTCCTATGGTCGGGAAAATAGGAGTTTGCAATGAAAGCTAGGCCTGCAGGCAGGGCTGTACAGTGCGACAGTTTTGATCGCATTTGACATTGAAATATTTAGCCTGCGAAGATAAATACAAGTCCACTCGCACCGGTGCGAAAGGGTGAGAAGGACCCGTGCCGAAAAAAAATACGTCTTTCTGTACGGCTTTCAATGGCAAAACTAAGCGCGTGTGTGGGAGCATGATGGGAGCGTTGAATGTTGGCAAATGTATTTTGAGTTATAGGCTCGCCAGTTCCGCTCGAATACTAAAAAACTACATTTCCCGAACATTCGCACGTTGAGGAAGAGGCTTTGTTACGTCGCGGGAAATTCACTTTTTAAGCAAAACAGAAAAATGAAAAGATATTTCCCTACATTCGGAAGTTCTTCTTCATCAAATAAAGATGGAAACTTGTAAAAAGAATCCACGTATGGAAGAGATTGACTCGGCGACCACAAGCACGGAACCGGCACCTTCGGACGAAGCCGACTCCACCCATGACTCCGTCTCGGCCAACTGGAAAACGTACAGGTTTAACCCCCATTGGTTAAAAACGTTCAATTGGCTGGACTACGACCAATCCAAGTAGTCTATGTTTTGTAAATATTGCCTCGAGGTAGGGGAAAGGACATCAGAGGTTAATAAATAAGTGTTTGTTAAATTTGTAATAATTACTTAATTTTGTTGAATGTGTTCACCACTTCTGGCTGCTGATGTGGTGAACACATTCAACTGTGCTACTGAATTTTTTCACTTGCTAGCACCAGTGCTACCATTTTAAAAAGTAAGCGTACAGCCCTGCCTGCAGGTAAAGCTAGGCCTGCAGTCCCAGGGTAGAGCGTCCAGGTCCCTTCATAGGGTTAGGGTTAGGGCTGAACCCTTCTTAGGGTTAGGGTTAGGGCTGAACCCTTCTTAGGGTTAGGGCTGAACCCTTCATAGGGTTAGGGCTGAACCCTTCATAGGGTTAGGGTTAGGGCTGAACCCTTCATAGGGTTAGGGTTAGGGCTGAACCCTTCATAGGGTTAGGGCTGAACCCTTCATAGGGTTAGGGTTAGGGCTGAACCCTTCATAGGGTTAGGGTTAGGGCTGAACCCTTCATAGGGTTAGGCTTAGGGCTGAACCCTTCATAGGGTTAGGGCTAAACCCTTCATAGGGTTAGGGTTAGGGCTGAACCCGTCATAGGGTTAGGGTTAGGGCAGAACCCTTCATAGGGTTAGGGTTAGGGCTGAACCCTTCATAGGGTTAGGGTTAGGGCTGAACCCTTCATAGGGTTAGGGTAAGGGCAAGGGCTGATCCCTTCATAGGGTTAGGGCTGAACCCTTCATAGGGTTAGGGCTGAACCCTTCATAGGGTTAGGGTTAGGGCTGAACCCTTCATAGGGTTAGGGTTAGGGCTGAACCCTTCATAGGGTTAGGGTTAGGGCTGAACCCTTCATAGGGTTAGGGTTAGGGCTGAACCCTGAGGTGTGTGGGCGGGGCCGGGGTTAAAGGAACACTGATGAGTTTAGGATTGGGTTGACGCTCGTCAGCCAACCGTAAGCCAAAATCAATTCTAGAGGAGTATTCAAGGCACAAAGATCAATGATGCGATGGATTTTCGGTCTGTGTTTGGTGATAGATTAGTCGTGCTGACTCAGCTGTTAAATATTATAACCTAGTAAACATTGTGGGCAGATGGCCCTCACTGGGAACTCCTTCATACTAATCAGAACAAAGTAACAATGATATTAAAAGACAATTGTTTAGCACAAATATCCCAGTATAATATTAAACATTAAACACTGGTGCTGACTGACAATCTAGTATGAATACCAACATTGGGGCTGTGAACAGTTAATCGGGGCCTACAGCGAATCGGGGCATTGAATCTTAACTAGGGGACAGCAGTGTAGGTTTAGGGTAGGCCTGCACGATAAATCGTTACATAATCGCAATCTCGATTTGCCCCTGTGTGGCTGTAAGTTTTAAATTTCTTATTTTATTTTTTTTAATATACACAGTATATCTTTTTTTTACGCCTTCATTTACAGGTGTGTGGAGTTGGTTCAGCAGTTAAAGACATTGTGCTGCTGCATGCACAAAATAAATCTATCCGTTTTTGATACTACACTTTAATCAGTTCTAAAGGGCCAACATGTAGAGGAGCCAGAGACCTGTTTAGGCCTAGGTTAGGGTGCTAGGGGTTAGGGTGCTAGGGGTTAGGGGGCTAGGGGCTAGGGGGCTAGGGGTTAGGGTGCTAGGGGTTAGGGTGCTAGGGGTTAGGGTGCTAGGGGGCTAGGGGTTAGGGTGCTAGGGGTTAGGGTGCTAGGGTGCTAGGGGTTAGGGTGCTAGGGGTTAGGATGCTAGGGGACGGCAGTGTAGGGGCTAGGGGTTAGGGTGCTAGGGGTTAGGGTGCTAGGGGTTAGGGTGCTAGGTAGTGGTGCAACGGTTCACGGGTTTCCCGTGATCCATACGGATCAACCATCACGGTTCGGGACGCAAGTGACCCGCGATCGGCTGATAAAAAAAAAAGTTGTGCGTTCACGTGATCAGCACATGTTTAGAGGACAATTCCGGTATTAACAACATCATCAAGTATCGTAGCGAAATACAGTTTCTGTTGTGTTTTATTTGGCGTTCCGTAAATCCCATTGAAACGTAAACCGGAACCGGAACCGGACGTGTTTAGGTTTGGTTGTAGTCTTTTCACTCGGTTCACCAACAGTAGGGCTAGAACCGAGCGAAAAGACTACAACCAACCCCTCTTGCAATGAGCAATGAGTCTCCCAACCGAAATCAATGGATTTACAAAATGCCAAATAAAACACCACAGAAACTGTATTTCCCTACCAAACTAAAAAAAAGAAGATAAGGATGTCTGCATTGCCTGCAGGGATTATTTACTATCCTATCCATGTTAAAAAGAAGAAGGAATAATAACTCAGATTGCATTTTTTTTAAATATTGACCATGCTTAAAGGAAGCCGGATTATTACCTAATTTTTCAGTTTATTTTTTTTTTAACAGTTGAAGATTTTATTTAAAGTCACATTTGTCTTGTTATCTTTACTGTTGTTGTTGATCCGAAAATGATCCGACCCGTGACTCAAAAACCCTGACCCGATCCGAACCGTGAGCTTTGTGATCCGTTGCACCCCTAGTGCTAGGGGTTAGGGTGCTAGGGGTTAGGGTGCTAGGGGTTAGGGTGCTAGGGGTTAGGGTGCTAGGGGTTAGGGTGCTAGGGGTTAGGCTGCTAGGTGCTAGGGGTTAGGCTGCTAGGGGTTACGGTGCTAGGGGTTAGGGTGCTAGGGGTTAGGGTGCTAGGGGTTAGGGTGCTAGGGGATAGGGTGCTAGGGGATAGGGTGCTAGGGGTTAGGGTGCTAGGGGTTAGGGTGCTAGGGGACAGCAGTGTAGGGGTTAGGGTGCTAGGGGTTAGGCTGCTAGGGGTCAGGGTGCTAGGGGTTAGGGTGCTAGGGGTTAGGGTGCTAGGGGATAGGGTGCTAGGGGATAGGGTGCTAGGGGTTAAGGTGCTAGGGGTTAGGCTGCTAGGGGTCAGGGTGCTAGGGGTTAGGGTGCTAGGGGATAGGGTGCTAGGGGTTAGGGTGCTAGGGGTTAGGGTGCTAGGGGACAGCAGTGTAGGGGTTAGGGTGCTAGGGGTTAGGCTGCTAGGGGTCAGGGTGCTAGGGGTTAGGGTGTAGAGGTTCAGGGTGTCACTCTGGTACCTTGTCCATGCGGTCCTGCTGAACCCCGAACTTGCCCCCGTATCCATGAGAGGCTTTGGGCATGTCGTCCTGCTCCTTCTGCTTCATGGACGTGTGTTCTGTGGACACGTTGGCTCGCAGCTGGTGGATGCTGCAGGGAGAAGAGCAGCTTAAAACACTGGAGACACAAGAGGTGCAGAGATACAGTAGGAGGCTGAACTTCAGCTCCTCACTTGATGTGCTCCTGGTGTCCCGAGCCCTCCACCGTCTTCGCTCCCCATCGCTGCTCCTTCTCCGTCACGTCGTTCTGGAGAGAGACCACTCACTCAGACACTGAACCACCAGCGCCCACGGCAGAGACCATTGGGGCCGGCTCTAGGGGACTGCTGATCAAGGGTTAGATGGCGGGGCGTGGTGATTGGGACCTTGGTGTAGTCATAGATAGGGTTGGGGTTAGATGCTACCTCAAAGTCAGGGTCTGTCTCCCAGTCGTCACCTCCGTCCTCCACAGCAGCGCTGACAGACTGTCCCGCGGCGGCCTTCCACATCGTCTGTGACGTCCTTCAAAACACACACAGGCTGCACACGCACTCCACTGAGTTAGGGTTAGCGTTAGGGCTAGTTAACCCTAACCCTAACTCCACTGTTTAGAGTGGCTGAAGGAACATCTGGAGTCTTCAGTTACAGAACTCAAACACCAGAGTTAGGGTTAGCGTTAGGGCTAGTTAACCCTAACCCTAACCCTAACTCCACTGTTTAGAGTGGCTGAAGGAACATCTGGAGTCTTCAGTTACAGAACTCAAACACCAGAGTTAGGGTTAGCGTTAGCGTTAGGGCTAGTTAACCCTAACCCTAACTCCACTGTTTAGAGTGGCTGAAGGAACATCTGGAGTCTTCAGTTACAGAACTCAAACACCAGAGTTAGGGTTAGCGTTAGCGTTAGGGCTAGTTAACCCTAACCCTAACCCTAACTCCACTGTTTAGAGTGGCTGAAGGAACATCTGGAGTCTTCAGTTACAGAACTCAAACACCAGAGTTAGGGTTAGCGTTAGGGCTAGTTAACCCTAACCCTAACCCTAACTCCACTGTTTAGAGTGGCTGAAGGAACATCTGGAGTCTTCAGTTACAGAACTCAAACACCAGAGTTAGGGTTAGCGTTAGGGCTAGTTAACCCTAACCCTAACCCTAACTCCACTGTTTAGATTGGCTGAAGGAACATCTGGAGTCTTCAGTTACAGAACTCAAACACCAGAGTTAGGGTTAGCGTTAGCGTTAGGGCTAGTTAACCCTAACCCTAACCCTAACTCCACTGTTTAGATTGGCTGAAGGAACATCTGGAGTCTTCAGTTACAGAACTCAAACACCAGAGTTAGGGTTAGCGTTAGCGTTAGGGCTAGTTAACCCTAACCCTAACTCCACTGTTTAGATTGGCTGAAGGAACATCTGGAGTCTTCAGTTACAGAACTCAAACACCAGAGTTAAGGATTCTCCTGAATCCTGACTGGACACATTCTGAACAAGCAGCAGCTGGTTCCAATTCTGCAAAACACAGTGTGCTGCACACTGTTCTACACACTGGACTACACACTGCGCTACACACAATGTAATACACAGTGTCATACACAGTTTAATACACAATGCCATGATCGTGGCATTGATCAGTCATTGTAGGGGGTGCAAATAGAAATGAGGATAAATTGATGAGGTAGAAGATCAAATGAATGATACATGATGGACCATCCAACACCAAAGGGTTAGGGGGAAGGTAACTATCTAACCCTAAAGTAGTAGACCACATAAAGGGTTAGGGCAACTATCTAACCCTAAAGTAGTAGACCACATAAAGGGTTAGAGTAACCATCTAACCCTAAAGTAGTAGACCATATAAAGGGTTAGGGTAACCATCTAACCCTACCCTAAATAGTAGATAAAAGATGGTAAATCTCATGTGTTAACATGTGGAACAAACAAAGATATGATGAATGCCAAGCAAAAGGATAATATAATAATATTAAACAACATTGTGTCATTTAATATTCAACATTTAGTTAATGGTTTAACACCATAGATTAGGGTTAGCCGTTAGGGTTAAGATGTTAAGACTAAACATCACATAATTTACTGGTTTAACACCATAGGGTTAGTAGTTTCATTGGGTTAAGATGTAAAGGCTAAAGATCTCATAATGAACAGTTCACAGCACCATTAGGGTTAGTTAGGGTTAAGATGTAAAGGCAAAACATCTCATCATTTACTGGTTAACCAGTATAGGTTAAGGTTAGTAATTAGGGTTAAGATGTAACAAATAAACATTTCCAATAATGAACAGGTTTCACCAGACGATCATTAACTAACGAATATATAACCTGAAGGAGTCCACCTTATAGAGAAGGTGGATGGGATAGGATGGATAGTTAGGCTAAGGGCTAGTTAGAGTTAGGGTTGGTTATGGTTCAGATGTTAACCCTGTTTTGATTTGGTTGGTGGTTAGCAGTCTCCTTTAGATAGGATGGGTTAGGGTTAGGATGTTGACCCTGGCTGTGATTTGTGGTTAGCCGTCTCCTTTAGCTAGGGATAGTAGTTAGGATTGGTTAGGGTTAGTAGTTAGGGTTAGCTGTCTCCTTCAGCTAGCCAGCCTCCGTGTTCTCCCTTATGACAGAAACATAAGATAAACCGAGAGGTACTCACCGAACAAAGAGATGAAGCGATAATTACACCCTACTAACTAAACCAACTAAACCAAGAAGAGTCCCTGTTGACGCAACGAGATCTGATCGGGAAAATTAACGAGTGGCTCCTGGATCCTCTTCCGGCTTCATCCCACTTCCTGCTTCAGGTGACGTCACCTTACGACGTCGAGGCATCAGGTCCTCACGGAGGCATCGGGTCCTCACGGAGGCATCGGGTCCTCACGGAGGCATCGGATCCCTCGGGGATGCAGGATCAGATCCTCATGAGAATCTGATCCTCATCATGGGTGTAGGATCAGATCCTCATGAGAATCTGATCCTCATCATGGGTGTAGGATCAGATCCTCATGAGAATCTGATCCTCATCATTGGTGTAGGATCAGATCCTCATGAGAATCTGATCCTCATTATGGGTGTAGGATCAGATCCTAATGAGGATCAGATTCTACACCCATGAGTTATCTTGTTATCACCTCTGGACGAAGCTAATCTAATTTCAGGCCATACATTGATCATTAATCAATAGCAAGATTATTTTTTAAGACAAAGCCTACCCAAGGAGTACATTTCATATTAATGAACCAAATCTTATTTTGAGTTCATTATATTCGAATTAGAGTATAGATAACTATTGATATGAATACTTAAAACATAGTTGCATTGGTGGTTGGAAATCAACCATTACAAATAGAAAGCAAGTTTGTTTTACTGTGTGGTCAGTGAAAAGTAGGTTTCAGTATTTTATTGAAAGTAAGCAATAAATAATACTGTGATAAAAATAGCTCATAAGTATTCAGACTGTACATCATTGTTACAAGTTCAGGAGAAATCTCAAAGGAAGGAGGGAAACAAAACAGCAACATGATTTGCATTGTGCAGTTATGCCTTCAAAAAAAATAAATCACAGCGACAGACATTACAAACGTTTACATGAAGAACAGCTCCAGCCATCGGCCAAGATCACACAGAGGAACCGGTTTCAAGTGCTTGCAAGTCAAAAATAGACCTACTGCATGGACACTCGAAAGAAAGAAGGTGACAACACGCACGCACACACAAAACACACAGTGATGAGTAATAATAAATAACAAAAGGACATTATGGAGTTAAGAAACAAGGCTTGATATGAAGTTTTCGTACAAAGTGTTTTTCTTCCTTATAAAAAGTATTTTGGATCCCGTCGTGGTCTCGGAGATCCAGAGGCCGCGTGGAGTTGGTCCATCGGAGGAGAGCAGCTCAGAGCCGCCCGTAACCTGAGGTCCTTACTGTACGGGGGGCTGGGGGGCCCTTACTGTACGGGGGGCTGGGGGGCCCTTACTGTACGGGGGGCTGGCCCGCTCTCCGGGGGGCTGGGGGGCCCTTACTGTACGGGGGGCTGGGGGGCCCTTACTGTACGGGGGGCTGGGGGGCCCTTACTGTACGGGGGGCTGGGGGGCCCTTACTGTACGGGGGGCTGGCCCGCTCTCCGGGGGGGGGGCAGGGGGGGCTTACTGTACGGGGGGCTGGCCCGCTCTCCGGGGGGGGGGGGGGGGCGAGGGGGTTGTCAAGGCGGAGGGAGGGCGAGGGGGGTGTTCAGGTTTGGGGGGGGGGGGGGTTCGTTCAGGTTAAGGCGGTGGGGGGGGGGGGGGGTTCGTTCAGGTTAAGGCGGTGGGGGGGGGGGGGGGGGGGTCGTTCAGGTTAAGGCGGTGGGGGGGGGGGGGGGGGGGTTCGTTCAGGTTAAGGCAGTGGGGGGGGGGGGTATAAAGTGGGGCATGAGGCACTCCCTCACATGCAAGATCAACTAGAGAACCTGGAATTGTGTTTTCACTTGCATCTGAAAGTAGCCCTATGTTCTGTTGTCGCTACAGTTATATGGCTTTTCTTTGCTTCTGTTCAAGAGTTTCGTTTTGGTATCGATATGGAGGAGTGCAGGAAGGTGAGGGTTCTGTTCCACGTGAACATGAAGACGGGCTGTGGACACCATGGACCAGGTGACACGTCCAAGGACCAGGTGACACGTCCAAGGACCAGGTGACACGTCCAAGGACCAGGTGACACGTCCAAGGACCAGGTGACACGTCCAAGGACCAGGTGACACGTCCAAGGCCCAGGGACACGTCCAAGGACCAGGTGACACGTCCAAGGACCAGGTGACAGGTCCAAGGACAAGGTGACACGTCCAAGGACCAGGTGACACGTCCAAGGACCAGGTGACAGGTCCAAGGACCTGCTGACAGGTCGATGGTGTTCTGCGGCACCAAACAGCGGCGGGCGGCTCCAGGTCCAGCATGATAGCAAACAGGAACTCCAGCAATAAATTGGATATTCACTCATACGTACAAGATGCAATAATACACAAGTCATTTGTTAAAAATAAGCTCCAAGGGTTAAATGGGTAAAAGGCTATTGTATTAATTTATATAATGTGTCAAAGTCACTTGAGAATGAATTCAACAATCAGAATTCAAATGAAGAGGAATAACCCTAAAACAAAAAGATACAACAAAAATATAGAATGAGAAAAGAAATATATATATATATAAAAAAACGGATTATATATATATATATATATATATATATATATATATATATATATATATATATATATATATATATAAAGATTAGATAAAATGTCTGATAGAAATCTACAAACCCCAGACAGTGGAAATATTAATTTCCACCTGAAATAGACATAAGGGCCCAGGCTTATTAAAGGGTCAAATAAAGAGGATTACATGGGGCTTCTAAAATCAATTATTCTCCCCCTCTCTTGCCAAGATAAATAGGATATAAAACATAGATACATCTAGCATATGTCCTTTACGGATATCCAGAGAAGGTGAAAATAGGACTAAATTCATGTGGAGGATTTGTTAAAACACAAGGTCTCGTCCGTGGAGGTCGTCTCAGTTCATCATCCTGGTTTTGAAGGCAGGAAATTCACTCTCCTCTTCTGACCAGTGGCTACCTGTAGGAATAATGAGGATACACTAAGAAATAGGGTTAGGGTTAGCGTTAACCCTAACCCTCTTCTGACCAGTGGCTACCTGTAGGAATAATGAGGATACACTAAGAATAGAGAATAAGGAGATACATACATAGAGAGGTGGGGGAGAGACCGGGGAAGGGAGGCACGAGAAGCAGAGCGATGGAGAGGGACAGGAAGGGAGGAGAGAGACAGGAAGGGAGGAGAGAGACGGGAAGGGAAGGAGAGAGACAGGAAGGGAGGAGAGAGACGGGAAGGGAGGAGAGAGACGGGAAGGGAGGAGAGAGACAGGAAGGGAGGAGAGAGACGGGAAGGGAGGAGAGAGACGGGAAGGGAAGGAGAGAGACAGGAAGGGAGGAGAGAGACAGGAAGGGAAGGAGAGAGACGGGAAGGGAGGAGAGCAGAACATGCGTTATTAAAGCAGAAGCAGCGGCTGGCCTGATGGCAGAGTGAGGGGCTTCATTAAGCTCTCTGCTGGCCTGATGGCAGAGTGAGGGGCTTCATTAAGCTCTCTGCTGGCCTGGTGGCAGAGTGAGGGGCTTCATTAAGCTCTCTGCTGGCCTGGTGGCAGAGTGAGGGGCTTCATTAAGCTCTCTGCTGGCCTGGTGGCAGAGTGAGGGGCTTCATTAAGCTCTCTGCTGGCCTGATGGCAGAGTGAGGGGCTTCATTAAGCTCTCTGCTGGCCTGGTGGCAGAGTGAGGGGCTTCATTAAGCTCTCTGCTGGCCTGATGGCAGAGTGAGGGGCTTCATTAAGCTCTCTGCTGGCCTGATGGCAGAGTGAGGGGCTTCATTAAGCTCTCTGCTGGCCTGATGGCAGAGTGAGGGGCTTCATTAAGCTCTCTGCTGGCCTGGTGGCAGAGTGAGGGGCTTCATTAAGCTCTCTGCTGGCCTGGTGGCAGAGTGAGGGGCTTCATTAAGCTCTCTGCTGGCCTGATGGCAGAGTGAGGGGCTTCATTAAGCTCTCTGCTGGCCTGATGGCAGAGTGAGGGGCTTCATTAAGCTCTCTGCTGGCCTGATGGCAGAGTGAGGGGCTTCATTAAGCTCTCTGCTGGCCTGATGGCAGAGTGAGGGGCTTCATTAAGCTCTCTGCTGGCCTGATGGCAGAGTGAGGGGCTTCATTAAGCTCTCTGCTGGCCTGATGGCAGTTTGCGGGAGCTTTAAGGACAGGAGAACTTTGTTCTTATTATTATTAGTAGGAGTAATTGAATCCTAACTGACAGGGAAAGCGCCTGGTTCGAGGAGGAATACATAGAATGGGAACCACGAAAATGTTTCCATTTTATAAAACTTGAAAGTAGTTAAAATATTAATTCACCCAAAATGTAAAAGTCTTAATCAATTATGCAACCACTCCTGGGCAGAATTATTATACCTTTTAACATCGTCTTTCATCTGATTCTGTTGGATATAATTTGTTTGAATACTCTGTTTTATTTTATTTTTTTCATTCTTCATTCTTCTGCTGGCTGTTAAACTTCTTTCTACATCATGAACTGAAACTCTGCCCCCTAGTGCCCATTGGTTGTCCTTTGAACACGGCTAGAAAGACTTCCAACAGAATGGAGGCCAGATTGAACACACAGAATGTGGCCTAGCGAGATCAGGATGGTCTCACAGCCTCTGAGCATCAACAGAGCGACATCTCCAGAGGTAGGAGAAAGGAATCCAACCTCCAAGAACCTTCTCATTAAGTCAAGGAACCGTGAATGATTTAGTGTCAAAAACAGCGTTCAGCAAATGCTGAGCTACCGTTTCCTCCATCCCCCATAAGCCATTGCAGCTCATGCCGACTGATTACAGTGGACAGCTGCTAGCCAGGTGGAAGCTATTTGGAATCCTGAGAATGAGCTAAAAGATTAAGGCTAAACTTCCTCGATGCCTAAATATTTTGCGATATTTACCAATATTAGAATATTACATTTTACATATGTTTCCGTGAATTATTCCTTTAAAAATATCACTTCAAGCCTCGTGTTGACCAGGGCCCGCTCCGGAGGTGTAATCAGGTGTTTTACGGGAAATGCGGTCGCTTTCCAAACGCGCAGAGTGCTGCGGGAGCTGTCAGACTCCCTCCTGGAAGGGTGTGCATGTGGCCTTACCGTCTGTTAACAAGAGTAGGTCCTGACTGTGGCAGTGTCCAGCCTCTGTATAGACTGGCTCCCTGCGTTTCCACGACGACAAAGGTCACATGCAAAGACATGCAGTTAGTCACGGCACATACGCAAACGGCAAGGCACAAAGCCATTCACAAGAATTCAGCTCGGAGGCAAGATTCACCAGTGATGAGACAGCTACTCTGGCCTCCATGTTTCACTACATTAGCAGCATGTTACACACACACGCGCACACACTTTAGTTCCAGCAGCACGCTGGGGACCTTGTCCCACTGCCTACCGTCCATGGTACTCCTCTTTGGCTGGGTGGAGGGCGACACCGCCGCACCAGAACTGTTCACTCGGAAGTTGGCTGGCAGGGTGTCCGACGCGCCCAGGGAAACACCCCGCATGTCTTTGGGCCGGAACTTCTTCCTCCATGACGGAGCGCGGCGGAAGTTCTTATCATCATCCTGGGGGGAGTGAGAAGGAGGGGTTGAGGGGGGAGGGAGAAGGAGGGGTTGAGGGGGGAGGAGGAGGAGGGGTTGAGGGGGGAGGGAGAAGGAGGGGTTGAGGGGGGAGGGAGAAGGAGGGGTTGAGGGGGGAGGGAGGAGAAGGAGGGGTTGAGGGGGGGGGAGGAGGAGGGGTTGAGGGGGGAGGGAGAAGGAGGGGTTGAGGGGGGAGGGAGAAGGAGGGGTTGAGGGGGGAGTGAGGAGAAGGAGGGGTTGAGGGGGGGGGAGGAGGAGGGGTTGAGGGGGGAGGGAGAAGGAGGGGTTGAGGGGGGAGTGAGAAGGAGGGGTTGAGGGGGGAGGGAGGAGAAGGAGGGGTTGAGGGGGGAGGGAGGAGAAGGAGGGGTTGAGGGGGGAGTGAGAAGGAGGGGTTGAGGGGGGAGGGAGGAGAAGGAGGGGTTGAGGGAGGGAGGAGAAGGAGGGGTTGAGGGAGGAGAAGGAGGGGTTGAGGGGGGAGGGAGGAGGTGGGGGAGGAGGGGTTGGGGGAGGAGGGAGGAGGTGTTGGGGGAGGAGGGGTTGAGGGAGGGAGGAGAAGGAGGGGTTGAGGGAGGAGGGAGGAGGGGTTGAGGGAGGAGGGGTTGGGGGAGGAGGGGTTGGAGGAGGAGGGGGAGGAGGAGGAGGAGGAGGGGGCGGAGGGGTTGGAGGAGGGAGAAAGAGGGGGAGGAGGGGTTGTGGTCAAGGAGCACAGAGCCACAGCAGACCACCAGACGGCCATGGACGATCCTTGTGGCTAGCGTGGTCTAGATGAGAGCATGACGCCGGACTGTGTATGAATGTGTGTGTGAGGCTGGTCTCAGGTGGTCAGAGACATGTACTGAGATCCCAACGCTGAGTCACCTCCTCCATTCTCCTCTCGGTGCCGATGGCCAGGAGGCTGTTGTACTCCCTCTCCAGGATGGCTCTGGCCTGGAGGGTGGAGGAAGGGTGGAGAACAGTCAGAGCAGCTTCACCCCTAAGATCACCAACACCATTAAAAACTACCTAATCAACGGCCGACGACCCAATCCATGCCCGGAGAGACGACCCAGACTGAACCGCGCCCCGCTGTCTCCCTCCACACATTCCAGGCTGCTCCTCCCTTCCTGCTCCACGAGGAGATCCTTATCCCTCAGACCCCCTCTCCTAAAGCCATGCCGCATGGTAACAGTCAATCTAAAGTAGTTTGGCCCCCGTTCTCTCTGAAGTTACACGGTACACATTCAAAGAGTTGAGTTCTCAGCAAACAGGAAACCTTTTGTGGGCTTGTTCTGTTGACCTCAAACTGTTAAGATGACTAAGTAGTGACCGACTGTATTTCAATGAAGCCCACTGGTTTGTCAGATGCAGACGTACATACAGGTGTGCGTGTGTGCGTGTACCTGTGTGTTCTGCGTGGGGATCTGCAGCAGCAGGGCCAGAGTGTTGTGGTCGAAGGCCTCGTCCAGGGCCAGCAGGGCGCCGTGGACCCCGTTCTCGTACAGGCTGCTGCTGTACTCCTTCAGACCGATGGCCGCCACCCAGCTGATCACACGCTCGTTACTCCACACCAGCACGTCTACACAGGAGGGCTCTTTAGGGTTGGGTTAGTCTAACCCTTGTTCCTTAGTGGTTAGGGTTAGGGTTAGTCTAACCCTTGGTCTTTAGTGGTTAGGGTTAGGTTAGTCTAACCCTTGGTCTTTAGGGTTAGGTTAGTCTAACCCTTGGTCCTTAGTGGTTAGGGTTAGTCTAACCCTTGGTCTTTAGTGGTTAGGGTTAGTCTAACCCTTGGTCCTTAGTGGTTAGGGTTAGTCTAACCCTTGGTCTTTAGTGGTTTGGGTTAGGTTAGTCTAACCCTTGGTCTTTAGTGGTTAGGGTTAGGTTATTCTAACCCTTGGTCTTTAGTGGTTAGGGTTAGGTTGGTCTAACCCTTGGTCTTTAGTGGTTAGGGTTGGTCTAACGTCTAACCCTTGGTCTTTAGTGGTTAGGGTTAGGTTAGTCTAACCCTTTGTCTTTAGTGGTTAGGGTTAGGTTGGTCTAACCCTTGGTCTTTAGTGGTTAGGGTTAGGTTGGTCTAACCCTTGGTCTTTAGTGGTTAGGGTTAGGTTAGTCTAACCCTTGGTCTTTAGTGGTTAGGGTTAGGTTGGTCTAACCCTTGGTCTTTAGTGTTTAGGGTTGGTCTAACCCTTGGTCCTTAGTGGTTAGTGTTAGGGTTAGGCTGGTCTAACCCTTGGTCTTTAGTGGTTAGGGTTGGTCTAACCCTTGGTCTTTAGTGGTTAGGGTTAGGTTAGTCTAACCCTTGGTCTTTAGTGGTTAGGGTTGGTCTAACCCTTGGTCTTTAGGGTTAGGTTAGTCTAACCCTTGGTCTTTAGTGGTTAGGGTTGGTCTAACCCTTGGTCTTCAGGGTTAGGTTAGTCTAACCCTTGGTCTTTAGTGGTTAGGGTTAGGTTAGTCTAACCTTTGGTCTTTAGTGGTTAGGGTTAGGTTGGTCTAACCCTTGGTCTTTAGTGGTTAGGGTTGATCTAACCCTTGGTCTTTAGTGGTTAGGGTTAGGTTGGTCTAACCCTTGGTCTTTAGTGGTTAGGGTTGGTCTAACCCTTGGTCTTTAGTGGTTAGGGTTAGGTTTGTCTTACCCTTGGTCTTTAGTGGTTAGGGTTAGGTTAGTCTAACCCTTGGTCTTTAGTGGTTAGGGTTAGGTTAGTCTAACCCTTGGTCTTTAGTGGTTAGGGTTAGTCTAACCCTTGGTCTATAGTGGTTAGGTTAGTCTAACCCTTGGTCTTTAGTGGCTGGGCCATGAGACAGGGTTACAGGGAGCGGGGAGCAGCAGGAGGTGAAACGTACCGCTGGTCTCCAGCTGGGCCTCCTCCCTCCTCCTCTCCAGCTCCATGCGGTCGTAGTTCAGCCTCCTCAGAGACATCACCCCACACTGGAAACTGTTTCTGTTACAGGACAGGAAGACATTTGGTGAGCGCAGACCTCAGACCAGTGGACCTCAGACCAGTGGACCTCAGGCCTCAGACCTCAGACCAGTGGACCTCAGACCTCAGGCCTCAGACCAGTGGACCTCAGACCAGTGGACCTCAGACCTCAGGCCTCAGACCAGCAGGTTCGCTGTCCAGACATTTGGTTTTTCACAGGCTTCGAGAAAAGGTGAATGTTGCTGTGTTAGCCGTCAGCCAATCAGGCTTGAGTAAAAGAAGGTGAAACAGCGTTTGGCCAGACTTCAGCTGTTCTGCGGTCAGCTTCAGATTATAAAGTCTGGTCTGTGATAGTAGCGCGGCCCAGCCTGAAGCAAGCAGACCGTTCATGGCTTATCCTATAGGCCATCCATTCAACTCGGTTTGTTACCGGCCAATAGCAAGACCTGTTACCTGTGGAAGCTGTCCACCATCTTGAGCTGCCCCCTCAGGTCCTTCTTGGTGAGGTGGTCCAGCATGCGGGCGTCCACCAGGGACTCCATGAAGTAGGAGCGGTACTGCGGCAGCCCCAGGCTGGGCAGCCACTCGTTACCGATCCACTCGTGGTTCATGTCCCCGTAGGCCAGCGTCTGTCACAGAGGGTCAGGGTTAGGGTTAAGGTAACCCCTAACCCTAACCCTGACCCTCCAGGCTCCAGAGGGTCAGGGTTATGGTTAAGGTAACCCCTAACCTTAACCCTGACCCTCCAGGCTCCAGAGGGTCAGGGTTAAGGTTTGGGGTTACCTTAACCCTAGGGTCAGCAAGGTGCTGTCTGATATCAGTTAATGCAATATGTAATATTATAATATTTATACTTCAACACTTTGAACACCAGTATTCTTTGGGGCGGTGGATAGGGAGTGAGCGGTCGGCGATCAGAGAGGTGGGGTTAAGGGTTAAGGGTTAAGGGTCAGGTAATCAAGTGCCAACCTGGGCCCAGCTGCCCTGGTCATCCTCCTGGTGTTAGCGTGTGTAGCGCGTTGAGAACAAGAGAACAGGTGGGTTAGTACGGCAGTAGAGGCTTCACATGCAGGTCTAATAAAACCGCCCGTCACCAGGACATCCAGGCAGCAATATGGTCAATGTATATATCGATGTTGTCCACTTGGTACTAAATGATCGGATGGCATCCTGCACAATAGAAGCAAAATCTAAATAATATGAATTGATTTGTCCAGTTCTCAAAACACACAAACACACAGACACAACTAGAGCGCTTTGAGGGAAGGCACTGCTCTAGAGGAAGGCCTCACTACTAGCACCAGCTAAAGGCACACAGCTCTTGTTCCAAGTGGCATCGTGAGGCTCCAGTGACTCCGGTGCCCCTCTTCCTATTCATGTGTTATCATGCAATTGCCTACATGCACTAGTTTACATGCACTAGTTTGCATGCACTACTTTACATGCACTACTTTACATGCACTGTTTCACATTCACTGGTTTACATGCACTGTTTCACATGCACTAGTTTGCATGCACTAGTTTGAGGTGTGGCAGCCGGCTGAGACTCAACGATGACTTGGAACCTAGCCCTAAGCCACATGACACTGCGGTGGACTGACCGTAGGGGGCGTGGCTGCCAAACTCTCCATCTCCTCATGAGTCACCCACACGTTCCCCGTGGACTGATCAGGTGACCCAACCCGACCAATCACAAGTGAGGTGTGATACGCAGGCGTGACAAAAGACAAGGAGGGAGAGGAAGACCAAGACGCAGTGGTTCAATTAGAAGTTAGTTCAATGATGTACACGGTATTCAGAGAAGAAAGGCTCCAGCGCCATGCCGGGATAGCGAGGGTTAAGAGTTCAGCAGCTCAGTGACAGCAGCCAGGACCAATGAAAACAGAAGTCCGAACGGAGAGTCAGAACAGAAGTGTCTTTGGGAGGAGAGAGATGGGGGCCGCCCGAGTGTGTACCGTTCTGGAGGTGGGCGGGGCCGAGGGGCTGGTCAGGGACATGATCTCCTGGATGGCGAGGCGGAGCTTCAGCCGGTGCAGCGGGTTGCTGATCCCGATCTCTCTCTGGATCTCCGTGTCCGACAGCGCCGACATGATTGCGCCGCTCTTCACGTTGGCCCGGCAGGCCGCCACATACCAGGCAGGCATACCCACCCACAGCTGGGAAGGGGAGGGAGGAGGGGAGGGAGGGAGGGGGAGGAGCAGAGGGGAGGGAGGGAGGGGGAGAAGGGGAGGGGAGGGGAGGGAGGGGGAGGAGAAGGGGAGGGGGAGAAGGGGAGGGGGAGGAGCAGAGGGGAGGGAGGGTGGGGGAGGAGCAGGGGAGGGGAGGGAGAGGGAGGAGAAGGGGAGGGGGAGGAGCAGAGGGGAGGGAGGGAGGGGGAGGAGAAGGGGAGGGGGAGGAGCAGAGGGGAAGCATGTTGGAAAGATGGAGTAAGAGAAATGGCAGATTAGAAATCATGGAAAAGGGGGGGTCACGTGACGATGTCTGGCTAGAAGACATATGTTTCCACTGAGCTCCCGCTCCCACTCGTCTTAAATATATTTTATTTCAAGTTATCGCTCCCATTTCGGCTAATCACATTAACTCAGTAGTGTAGGAACTAGCGGCAAGCAGAAAAAGTACAATTTTGACAACAAGTGATGTCGAAACAGACGAAATTCAACACATGAGGAATGGCTACTGCTGCAACTGCTAGCCAAAAAACGGATTCGCCATTACTTTTCCGCTCCAGAGGAGCAGGTGGATAGGAGCCCTCCCCGACGGTGATCACCGCAGCTCTGATTCGCGAGGTAACTCAAAACTTTGGCGACATGATGGAAGAAAAACTTTCCAAATTCACGGAGACTTTGGAAAAAATATCCACTACTTTGGAAAGCCAATCAAAACGCATCACCGAGGCCGAGCAGAGAGTGTCGGATGTGGAGGATACAGTGACCGGTCTACAGGGGAGGCTCGCTGAAGCAGAGAAGAAAATTAAGCTCATGGCCGATGGCATGGATGATATGGAGAACCGCAGCAGGCGGGATAACATTTGTGTTCTCAATCTGAAAGAGAGCACCGAGGGAAAAAAAACCATTCACTTCTTTGAAGGTTGGCTGCCTACCGTGCTCGGCTTGGAAGCGACTCCCGGCGTTAAAAGCCGCATCAAAATTGACCGGGCGCACCGGAGCTCGGGCCGCGGGGTGTGCGTCCCCGCCCGGTGATTATTAAACTGCACAACTCCAGGGAGAAAGCGAGGATAATGGCCGCACTGAGAGCGACGCCTAATCTGGAACATGACGGGCAGCGGATCTTCATTCATCAGGATTTATCGTCTGCGGTTCGGGAGAGAAGACGAGCCTTCAACGGTGTGTGCCAGGCTCTGATCGAGAGAGGCATCCGCTTTAACATGCGCTTCCCGGCTACACTGGCTGTGAACCACAACGGCAAAGAACACAAGTTTGAATCACGAAGAGATGCAGAAAATTTTCTCAACATGCTGGAGTAAAGCCGGACAGGAGACGCCTGAAGTATGACTTTTATCATGCTTGATCTGGGAGACTACATGGACACATATCATTAAGGTCTTCGTAAGTTTTGTTTTGTTTTCATTTTAATTATTATTATAACAGCAGCTATTGTATTTTGAGAGGACACTTCCACAAGCTACTTTAAAAGGCACAAATGGTGACATGGCTTTACTATGTGCAATTAATACGTTCAAGGTTTGCGTGGTTATTATTAAGTGATCTCATTATGCTCACTCTTGTCGGTTAACATTTAAGGAGGGGCTCCCTCTGTTCATTATTAACATACTTTGATACCTCATATTGATATGTGGCCGGAATAACAATAGGCAGGTAACAAACTTTTTGTTGTGGCGGCGGGGGTGGGCTATGGAGCTTTTTTATTTTTTTTATCTTGCTCCAGAAAACTGATTTTAGCAGCATGTGCTCCTTTAGCACTACCCAGTGGGTAGCTTTTTGTTTTTGTTTTGTGTGTTCATATTTCTCATACTCTGGTATCTTCTTCATGTTTACATCATTCTCTGAGTATGAAGAAGGTTCTTGTTGTTTGTGTTCATACCAGCACAGCTGAATCATTTCATGCGCCAAATAACGCTGTATTGTACTATGCTCATGGTAAGGGGTCATTTTCAGATAGAAATGGATCACTTTTATTTGTTTTATGTTCAATCATATAGTTGATGAGTAGCACGAAAATAATTACGTTAAATGTCAAAGAAATCAACCATGTTGTTAAGAGACGCAAATTGCTTTCCATGCTTAAGAAAGACAGGGTACAGGTGGCATTATTACAAGAGACGCATCTTACAGATACTGAACATTTAAAATTAAAGCGGGACTGGGTGGGTCAAATTTATTACTCTTCTTTCAATTCAAGAAGCAGAGGGGCAGCAATACTTATCCACAAATGTCTTCCATTCACACTAGATAAAGTTGTTCGAGATACAGAAGGAAGGTTTGTTATAATCACTGGGTTTCTATATGGTGAACGGGTTCTTATAGGAAGTGTCTATGCACCAAATACTTTTGATAGCTCATTTTAATCAAAGTTACTGGCTGATATTTCTTCCATATCCCCGCCTTACGTAATACTTGGAGGTGATTTTAACTGTGGTCTGGTGCCTGAGATGGATTATGGCCCACCTAAAATCGGACCTCCATCTAAAATGGCAAGAGCTACGATAGAGCTCTGCTCTGATATTGGCCTTTTTGACGCATGGAGAATCACTAATCCACGAGGAAAAGATTTCACTTTTTTTTCTCGTCCCCACCATTCTTTTTCTAGAATTGATTATATCTTTGTTTCTAGACCACTACTAGATAGAACCGGAGCTTGGTCCATTAACACATGTGTTCTCTCGGACCACTCATCAGTCTCTATTGAAGTAATGCCACCTTACCGTGACCCTTTCTCTAGACACTGGCGTCTGTATCCGTCTCTTCTTAGCAACCCTGCATTTGTGACTTATTTAGAAAATCAATGGGAACTCTGTATTTCCACAAATGACTCACCTGAGGTTTCTGCGTTTACTCTATGGGAAACAGGCAAGGCATTTCTTAGAGGGTCCATCATTTCTTACACGGCCGCAAAAAGGAAGACTACATTAGTGAAACAGCTAGAGCTTGAGCTAGATATTGTTCGCTTAGACAGAGAATTTAAAGCTTCTGCCTCCACATCTGTGTTAAAGAAATTGGAAGCAGTCAGATCTGCTTTAGATCAACTTCTAACTCAAAAAGCAGAATCAGCAATATGGTTTTGGTCCCGAGTTTTATAAAAAGATGGCAACATTTGTGGTGGGTCCTTTAACTAACATGTTTATGGAGTCATTTGACGGGGGCTCACTTCCACCAACTTTAAATCTCGCCCATATATCTCTCATTTTAAAGAAAGATAAACCCCCTGATCTTTGTGCATCTTATAGACCAATAAGCTTGCTCGGGGTTGACTGTAAAATGTTATCCAAGATTCTGGCTAGGAGGTTGGAAGAGGTGTTGCCAATCCTGGTGAAGCAGGACCAGACAGGATTTATCAAGGGTAGATACTCTCACTCCAATGTCCGACGGCTCCTAAATGTTATTCAATTCGCACAAAATACAAAAAACAAGGTTCTTGCAGTATCACTGGATTCTGAAAAAGCGTTCGACCGGGTGGAGTGGGAGTATCTATTCAATGTTCTTAACAGGTTTGGTTTGGGTGCAGGCTTTGTTGAGTGGGTCAAAGTGTTATACAAATCTCCGGCTGCGAGGGTCCTTGTGAATGGTTCAGTGTCTGACGCTTTCCCCTTGTGCAGGGGTACGCGTCAGGGCTGCCCCCTTTCGCCTTTATTATTTGCACTCACCCTCGAGCCTCTTGCAGAAGTTATAAGGACCCACCAGGGGCTTTCTGGTGTCAAGTTGGGAGACATTGAATACAGGATTTCCCTCTATGCTGACGATATATTATTGTTTATTACAAACCCTGAGAACTCCATCCCTACCTTAATATTAATCATAAATCAATTTGGCCAGATATCAGGGTATAAAGTTAACTACAACAAGTCAGAGGCCTTACCATTAGGTGGCTCTGGGCCCTGGGCGGCCCCTGTCAATTTCCCATTCAGGTGATCGGTCTCAGGTTTTACTTACCTGGGCATCAAAGTATCAGCAGATATTAAGGAGCTGTACAAACTAAATTTCAAAGTTACCTTGACAAAAATTAAAAGTGACCTTGACAGGTGGTTTGATCTCCCAATGTCATGGATGGGTAGAATAAGCTTAATTAAGATGAATGTACTTCCCAGGATATTGTACCCTATGCAGATGCTACCATTAAAGATCAATAGGAAATTAATTTTGGATATTGAACGATTGTTGTCTAAATTCATATGGCACGGAAAGAAAGCTAGAATAAAGATGAAGATATTGCAATTACCAATAGACAGGGGGGGTCAGGCATTCCCTATTTTTTTATACTACAATTGGGCTTGTCATGCCCGTATAATATCAGGCTTGCTTAGACATTTTCTACATCAAGGGGAGCCCCCCCGTAGATGCTTGGTGTTGCACCCCTCTATCAATTTTTAGCCTTACCTCAACTGCCTTAGGTGAACTCCCAGCAGAGGTTAAAACTAACTTTATTAAGCTTAACACACTTAGGATTTGGCGTGACATCACTAAACTCATCGGCCGAAGAGAGTTTTCATCAGCGTTACAACCTTTAACTAGGAACAAAGCTTTCCCCCCAGGCATTGGAGTGACTATTTTCGATGATTGGTTCTCCTAAGATTTGTTTCAGATTTATTTGAAAACGGTAATTTCATGTCATTCACTCAAATTCAGAATAGGTACAAAGTATCACGTAACCACTTCTTTGGTTTTCTCCAAGTGAGGCATTTTGTAAAATCTAATCTTAAATTACCGAATGATCAACCAATGTTGAGTCCTATTGAAAGCTTCCTTCTTCATTTTAATTTGAATACCCTCAATGACAAGAAATTTATTTCTCTCTTTTATGAAAAATGAATGCCTTTTAACTCTGCTAATTCTGACAGAGCGAGGGATCTATGGTAAAAGGACTTGGAGGTTGAACTTAGCACAGAGGCCTGGTCCAATGCTTTATGTCTGCTAAGAAAATATATACATGCAACAGACTCAGGGAGAGTCAATATAGAATATTACACAGAATACAACATACTCCTCAATTTCTACACAAAATTAATCCTGAGTTCTCCCCCCTCTATCTTAAGTGTAATAAAGAAATAGGAACCTACTACCACTGTATTTGGCAATGTCCTTTAATATCCAGATATTGGAAAAACGCTAAGGAGCTTAGTTCAATTTTTCACAAAAAAATTAGGTTGGACCCAGTTTTGTTCCTTCTGTGTATAACTACGGCACAGCTCCCTCTACCCACTGGACAGTTGATTTTATTGTATAAACTTCTGCTTTTAGCAAGACGATGTATTCTGTTCCAGTGGATTCAGGAGAAGCCTCCCTCGGTTACACAATGGTAGAGAGAAACATTTCGTGTTTTTCCTATGGAACGTCTTAGTGCTGTTTTAAAAGGTAACACCAATGCTTTCTATGATGTATGGCAACCCTTTCTTGATTATCTTCCTAATGATCTTGCTGAGCTCTTGCAGAAAGGACGCCCACACCTTGTTTTCACAAATAAATAGTTTGTATTCTCTTCCTTTAACATGACTCCACTGTAAACAATGCTTATATGATCCAAATATGTATTTATGTGACGTTTATATCTCATTACTCTTTTGGAACTTGACAAGATCTGTGCTGTGTTGTTCTTTGTTTGATAACAGAAAATCAATAAAACATAATTGAAAGAAAATAAATCATGGAAAAGAGTCTGAGAACCGTCTGATGGAGCAGGGAGGCCAGATGAGTGTCTTACCTCCAGCCAGACCACCACGGTGGGCCCGTCCCACTGAGCGAACGGGAGGCCCTGCCGACGCGCCTCCTCCAGGAGCTCATGTCTGTGACAAACACACAGCGGCCGTCAGCATCAGAACACACACACACACACACACACACACACACACACACACACACACACACACACACACACACACACACACACACACACACACACACACACACACACACACACACACACACACACACGTCAGGGGAACTGATACATGCATACTGATAGAAGAGAGCAAACCATGGAAAAAAATAGAAATCCAGAGAACAGAAAAGCCATAAAGGGCCAAACCCCAAGTCAGACAGAATGATCTGGGTTCGAAACATTAAAACAGAACTCATCAAACCAATGTTCCCAAAGCTTTTGGAAACTAAACTATAATAGGTGGTGGTGTTCGCCAAACTGATACGCCTTCATAAAGATGGCAATGGGATGGGGATCCCCTTATGAGAGCCACTGGGTCAGTAGGGACAAAGTACATGCAGATTAATTACCAGCTCCGTGCATTCCCTTCATGCAGTTCGAATTAGCTCATCAATGCTAACTTTCTTCATTATCAAGGGCCTACATTAAGTTCTAAACCTCCATACAGCTGAGCACTCTAAAGCGCAGAGTCCATATGTGGCCAGAGGATTGCGATACGTCTGGTATCTTCAATACAGAGGTCTGATGTGACTAAACAGCATCACCCAAACAGGTATATTAATGGTCGATTTCATGCCACAGTGCACCAAGTCTCTTTAGCACAGAACTTTAAGTTTATTTTTTCTTTCAACTGCTTATTTTCCCCCCAAAGCACCCAACTTTTTGTTCCTGGAGAGAATAAAAGCAGGTGAGGCACATTCCTGTTATGACGACGGAGGAAAAGGAATCAAGAAGCCATCAGGCAAACCGAGAGAGAGGGAGGGAGGTAGGTATGGCCACAGGGTGGGGTCAGAGTTACAGGTTAAGGCTAAACGTGGAGCCAAGTGGAGGAAGGTGGTAAAGCAGAGGCAATATGTACCCACTTACCCTGTCTTTGGACTACACATGGGGTGAGAAAGGGATGACGACAGAAGAGAGGGGAGGTTGGCAAAACAATAACATTAAAAAAGAAAAAATGGAGTGAATTTATGTTTAAAAGCCAAATGAATGAATTATACTGAATACTACATCATTTTTGTTGTTTACACGCGAATACTTCTTATAAGAGTGAAACCTTAGCAGGGAGGGAGTGCTGTGGAGAAGGCTGGGTGTGGAGGGAGGGCAGAGGGTGAGACGTCACTTACGCTGTGAGCCAGGTGATGAAGGGTGAGAGGAGCAGTACAACAGCAGTAGCAGCAGCGTGTCACATAGGATCTCCAGCCTGGGCTACACAATCCCCTGTGCTCTCGCCTGCCATTCTGCTTCGTATACTCCGATATGTGAGTGTATAATATATCTATGTTGTTCTAGCGTGTATATATCAGGGCTGTATCACTGATCTATGTTGTTGTAGCGTGTATATATCAGGCATCCACTGATACCACTTACCACTGAGAACAAGTAGAAATACTTTAGTACCATGGTTGGGTATGAGCGTTATAGTTAGCGATGTTTGGTATTAAACCCTTCTCTCCAGTCGTCCCCACACATCGTGCAGCAGGGCCCCAACAGAAAGGCAGCTGCCGCCGCAGCCGAGGGGACCGTTGGAACTGACCCCTTTCGCCCTCTAAACCGGGGACTTGTTTCAGTAACGGTGATAAAAGGAGGCCTCGGCTCGTGGTGTCCCCTGGTCGTATGGGAGAGGTTCTACCAGTTAGAGTAATGGGCCCAGTATCGGGCAGACTACTGGTATCCCTAACCCTAGTATATATATACGGCCGTAGCGTCACCCACTTCTTCTGCAGCTTCCGGTTCTTCTCCGCCGGGCCCCCCAGGGTGCCCAGGCCCAGGCCGTCCTTGGGCCCGCTCTCTGCCTCCGGGGTGCCGGCTGAGGGAGACAGACAGACAGACAGTCAGAGAAGAGGCTCCCAGGGCGCTGCAAACAGCAGTGCAGAGGCAGTGAGCCAGCCAGCGGCCCCAAGCTAGAGACCCCCTGACCCCAAGACCCCCAGCTAGAGACCCCCAGACCCCAGCTAGAGACCCCCAGACCCCAGCTAGAGACCCCCAGACCCCAAGCTAGAGACCCCCAGCCCCAAGCTAGAGACCCCCAGACCCCCAGCCCCAAGCTAGAGACCCCCAGACCCCCAGCTAGAGACCCCCAGACCCCCAGCCAGCAGCCCCAAGCTAGAGACCCCCAGACCCCAAGCTAGAGACCCCCAGACCCCAAGCTAGAGACCCCCAGACCCCCAGCCCCAAGCTAGAGACCCCCAGACCCCCAGCCAGCGGCCCGAAGCTAGAGACCCCCAGACCCCCAGCCTGCAGCCCCAAGCTAGAGACCCCCAGACCCCAAGACCAAAAGCTAGAGACCCCCAGCCAGCGGCCCCCAGACCCCCAGCCAGCGGCCCCAAGCTAGAGACCCCCAGACCCCAAGACTCCCAGCTAGAGACCCCCAGACCCCAAAAACCCCAAGCTAGGGACCCCCAGCTAGAGACCCCCAGCCAGCAGCCCCAAGCTAGAGACCCCCAGACCCCAAGACCCCAAGCTAGAGACCCCCAGCCAGCGGCCCCGAGACCCCCAGCCAGCGGCCCCCAGACCCCCAGCCAGCGGCCCCGAGACCCCCAGCCAGCGGCCCCGAGACCCCCAGCCAGCGGCCCCCAGACCCCCAGCCAGCGGCCCCCAGACCCCCAGCCAGCGGCCCCGAGACCCCCAGCCAGCGGCCCCGAGACCCCCAGCCAGCGGCCCCCAGACCCCCAGCCAGCGGCCCCGAGACCCCCAGCCAGCGGCCCTAGTGCAGAGGCAGAGCGGCCCCCGGGCTGACCTTGGCTCAGGGGGTCTTTCCCAGGAGGGCCGGGCCTCCCCTTCTCCTTCTTCCCAAACAGACGGCCGATGGACGACTTGATGCTCTTCTTCTTGGCCGCTTTGTTGAGGGAGTCCTGACTGCTGTTGCTGCTGCTGGGGTTACTGCCCTGTCCATCCTGCAGGCCAGCCAGACTGACAGAGACAGATATAGAGTTAAAACAGGCCTGCCTGACTGACGGACACAGATATAGGGTTAAAACAGGCCTGCCAGACTGACAGACACAGTTATAGGGTTAAAACAGCCCAGCCAGACTGTCAGACACAGATATAGGGTTAAAACAGGTGGGGTTACTGCCCTGTATGTCCTGCAGGCTGAAGTCCATACGTCTCCCTGAGGGTAGAACGCTGGTCTTAAGGAGTTTGTAAACGTCTTCTGAGGGTAGAAGGCTGGTCTTAAGGAGTTTGTAAACTTTTCCCTAAGGGTAGAAGGCTGGTCTTAAGGAGTTTGTAAACGTCTCCTGAGGGTAGAAGGCTGGTCTTAAGGAGTTTGTAAACTTCTCCCTAAGGGTACAAGGCTGGTCTTAAAGGGGACTTATTATACCACCAGGTGTGAGTGTGATTAGCCTTACAAGCCGTTTCGAAAATCTGCCTAATATGACATCACTAGTGGGTGTGTCCACCTAGATCTGTGCTGGATAGATCTATCTACCAGCCTACCCAGTGGACTGAAGTAAACATTGCTCATCAATCCAGCACAGATCTAGGTGGACGGACCCACTAGTGATGTCATATTAGGCCGATTTTCGAAACGGCTTGTAAGGCTAATCACACTCACACCTGGTGGTATAATAAGTCCCCTTTAAGGAGTTTGTAAACGTCTCCTGAGGGTAGAAGGCTGGTCTTAAGGAGTTTGTAAACTTCTCCCTAAGGGTAGAAGGCTGGTCTTAAGGAGTTTGTAAACTTCTCCCTAAGGGTAGAAGGCTGGTCTTAAGGAGTTTGTAAACTTCTCCCTAAGGGTAGAAGGCTGGTCCTAAGGAGAGTGTGTAAACGTCTCCCTGAGGGTAGAACGCTGGGAGTTCGTAAACGTCTCCTGAGGGTAGAAGGCTGGTCTTAAGGAGTTTGTAAACGTCTCTCTGAGGGTAGAACGCTGGTCTTAAGGAGTTTGTAAACTTCTCCCTAAGGGTAGATGGCTGGTCTTAAGGAGAGTGTGTAAACGTCTCCTGAGGGTAGAACGCTGGTCTTAAGGAGTTTGTAAACGTCTCCCTGAGGGTAGATGGCTGGTCTTAAGCAGAGTGTGTAAACGTCTCTCTGAGGGTAGATGGCTGGTCTTAAGGAGAGTGTGTAAACGTCTCCCTGAGGGTAGAACGCTGGTGTTAAGCAGAGTGTGTAAACGTCTCTCTGAGGGTAGAACGCTGGTCTTAAGGAGTTTGTAAACGTCTCTCTGAGGGTAGATGGCTGGTCTTAAGGAGAGTGTGTAAACGTCTCTCTGAGGGTAGAAGGCTGGTGTTAAGCAGAGTGTGTAAACGTCTCTCTGAGGGTAGAACGCTGGTCTTAAGGAGTTTGTAAACGTCTCTCTGAGGGTAGATGGCTGGTCTTAAGGAGAGTGTGTAAACGTCTCTCTGAGGGTAGAAGGCTGGTCTTAAGGAGAGTGTGTAAACGTCTCTCTGAGGGTAGAACGCTGGTCTTAAGGAGTTTGTAAACTTCTCCCTAAGGGTAGATGGCTGGTCTTAGAGGGTGTGTAAACGTCTTCTGAGGGTAGAACGCTGGTCTTAAGGAGTTGTAAACGTCTCCCTGAGGGTAGAACGCTGGTCTTAAGGAGAGTGTGCAAACGTCTCCTGAGGGTAGAACGCTGGTCTTAAGGAGAGTGTGTAAACGTCTCCCTCGGGTTAGGGGGGGGGGGGGTTACCCGCGGATGTCCCTGATGTCCTCGTGGCTGGCGGTGTGCGCCCCCCTGCTGATGGAGCGCGGCGTGGTGGGGGGCGAGGTCTCACAGCGGATCGGGGCGTGGTCGTCCTGCGCCGACTGGACAGCAACACAACATGAGACAGAAGGGTTAGCTTCCCCCACTGTGTGTAATGCCGCTTTTCCACCGCACATGTAGCTCGACTCGACACGACACGACTCGACACGACTCGACACGGTAGCAGCGCGGGTCCTTTTCCACCGCAAATAGTACCTCCGGGACGTGGGCGGGGTCGGCTGCGCGAAAGGGCCGTGACGTATTTTTGTATGCGACGCAAACAACACCTACGTAACCCACACATGGACAGAACCCACATAACAACAATGGAGAACATCGATGCGATGGTATTCGTGTTCGTATTATTAGCTGGCATGTTGAAGAAGTGGAATATGTTGGCTGCGGCGCTGCTATGGCTGTTACCAGCATGGTTGCCATGTCGCTCTCGTGACTTCGTCACACTCTCTGGCCAATCAGTGGCCGGCCGTCTGCCGACGTCACCTTTTAGCATCGGCTCAGCCGCTTGGAACCTAGAGCGAGGCGGTACTAGAAAAAGCAGCCACTTCAGGTACCAGATACCATGTTTTCGCGGTGGAAACGCAAAAAAGGCGAGCTGAGTCGAGTCGTGTCGAGCTGGTACCATGCAGTGGAAAAGCGGCATTAGAGACCAGTTGGGGTCACCAACCGGACCCCCCAACCCCTGTAGACCAGGTAACGAACGGGACCAGATGAAAGTTAAACAAAGTTTAGTCCCTCTACAGTTAAACTCTCTTAATGGTTTCTGAACTAGTAATATTAATATAAAGTTACGACAGTTCCACTGAATCCTCTCCTGTATAAAGCATCTCACTAACATAGTAGAACTCATCTAACAGACTCTTAAACAGAGCTGAGGGTTGGATGTTCTGATAGTGTGGATGATGAGGATGGAGAAAGACAAGGCTGAACAGCAGCCACATGATGGGGGACAAATGCAGGGGGTGAATGATGGTCTGGAGGGGAATCGGTGCAGAAGGGACAGTAGCAGTGAAGCAGAGTCTAGATTACCTTCCTGCGGTGCTTTCGCAGGTCGCTAGGCTGAAAGCGGCAGAAATGGAGAGAAGAAAAGAGTTAGTGGACACAAGACTCAAACCTAGAGGAACCACGCCATGCCAGAGGAGAAAACACACACACACACACACACACACACACACACACACACACACACACACACACACACACACACACACACACACACACACACACACACACACACACACACACACACACACACACACACACACACACACACGTTACAGGGAGATCTGAAAGTGAAACGGCAGCAGAGATGTGTTGTTGAACATCACAACTCTGTGGGGAAGAAAAACGGCAAACTCACACAGCGCAAGGTTGGGTGGGGGGGGGTGGGGGGGAGCTCGGTGCAGCTCAGCAAAATTTATAACAAATAATAAAAACAAGGGACTAAAACTTGTCCAGGGGCTGTTAACCAAGGGTAATCTGGTTTAATAAATAATAATTTGTGTAAAGACATTTTGGCATCAAACGGAAGAAATTGCTAGGTAATGATCCACTGGTCAGGGTTAAGGTGTTGATCCACTGGTCAGGGTTAAGGTGGTGATCCACTGGTCAGGGTTAAGGTGGTGATCCACTGGTCAGGGTTAAGGTGGTGATCCACTGGTCAGGGTTAAGGTGTAGGTGGTGATCCACTGGTCAGGGTTAAAGTGTAGGTGGTGATCCACTGGTCAGGGGTAAGGTCTAGGTGGTGATCCACTGGTCAGGGTTAAGGTCTAGGTGGTGATCCACTGGTCAGGGTTAAGGTGGTGATCCACTGGTCAGGGTTAAGGTAACCAGTTAATTTGATGTCTCCCTATTGGCTGAGACAGCAGGGGCTGGTGAATTTGCTCCTGGTAATATTTAACTAGAGCTGTCAAGCGATTAAAATATTTAATCGTGATTAATCGCATTAATGTCATAGTTAACTCGCGATTAATCGCAAATTCTTTTTCTATGCTAAATATCCCTTGATTTTTTTGTCCCATAATTCTTCTCATTTTAATTCTCTTATCAACATGGTGAAGTGCATCGGCTTGCCTTGTGCAACATTGGCATTGGCAAATACTGATCAAACAGGACGATACAAAAATAGAGCCTTTGAACCAATGTCATTTGAACATAGCAGTCAGGCTACTGCTTCTTTGTTTTGAGCCAATTTTTTTTAAATAAAATAATTGCGTTAATCGCGCGATAATTTTTTTAACGCCGTTAAAATTGGTTTGCGTTAACGCCGTTAATAACGCGTTTAACTGACAGCTCTATATTTAACCCTAACTCTAACCCTAACCCTATGTCCACCCGGAGTGGATCCACAGCTCAATCCATTGCTCGCAGACAGAGTACAGTACCCATCAACGCAGTACATCTTCTGGCTGATACTATTCTTCCCCTGGAGTTAAATACCTAATCACCATTTCCTCTCCTCCGCTGTCAGAGAGAGGCCCAGATTAGCAGGCTAAAGAAGGGCCAGTATGGAGGAGAGGACAGGCCTTCTGGAACAACTTGTGAATGGGCATGTTCAAACAGATGACATGGTATTGAAGCCGAGCGCCCGCTTTCTGTTCAAAATCCAAACACAATCGATTGCAATAAATCGTGTGCTTGCTTTAGAAATAATAAAAAAAAGAATTAAAAACGGGTCAGTATACTAAGCATATTCAGAATAAGGATGTTATGTCCTGCCAAAGCAGAACCTGTCGTGAGGGTAGCCGAGGTGACACCATATATATATATATATATATATATATATATATATATATATATATATATATATATATATATACACATACATACATACATACATATATATATTCTACTGTAACATACTGTAACTAATTTAAAGGGTCTTAAGGACAGCCTGACTGCACCCAACTCTCCCCCCCAGCCAGGGAGAAGGGGGAGGGGGGGAAAGGGGTACCTGGAAGAGGTAGGGTGCATAGCTATAGAGGGGTTGGTGGTCTCGGAAGCAAGCGGCAGCATAGGGCAGGTAAGTTACGGTCTGCTGAGAGAGGGAGGGCTGGATGATGCAGGGGTTATAGTTAGCGCACTGGGGGGGGGGGGGGGGGGGGGGGGGTTACATAACACGTTACATACATGGCATGCTCAGATCATTAGAATGACATACATATTGGAGACGAGAACCCTGATTCTGTTTACCATCAGGGGTGCATTCACAAAGAACCTTAGGGGTCAGAATGCATCGTAAGGGGACCCCTAACTCACCACAATGGAGGACTGCGAATTGCTAAAGAGATAGAGGCTAAATCCTGAGGCCACAAACCTGTGGTTGTGGCCTCACTAGGGTACTGTAAGGATGCTGTTCTGTACACTAGTGAACGATGCTGTTCTGTACCCTAGTCGATGCTGTTCTGTACCCTAGTGAACGATGCTGTTCTGTACCCTAGTGAACGATGCTGCTCTGTACCCTAGTGAACGATGCTGTTCTGTACCCTAGTGAACGATGCTGTTCTGTACCCTAGTGAACGATGCTGTTCTGTACCCTAGTGAACGATGCTGTTCAGTACCCTAGTGAACGATGCTGTTCTGTACCCTAGTGAACCATGCTGTTCTGTACCCTAGTGAACCATGCTGTTCTGTACCCTAGTGAACGATGCTGTTCTGTACCCTAGTGAACCATGCTGTTCTGTACCCTAGTGAACGATGCTGTTCTGTACCCTAGTGAACCATGCTGTTCTGTACCCTAGTGAACCATGCTGTTCTGTACCCTAGTGAACGATGCTGTTCTGTACCCTAGTGAACCATGCTGTTCTGTACCCTAGTGAACGATGCTGTTCTGTACCCTAGTGAACGATGCTGTTCTGTACACTAGTGAACGATGCTGTTCTGTACCCTAGTGAACGATGCTGTTCTGTACCCTAGTGAACGATGCTGTTCTGTACCCTAGTGAACGATGCTGTTCAGTACCCTAGTGAACGATGCTGTTCTGTACCCTAGTGAACCATGCTGTTCTGTACCCTAGTGAACCATGCTGTTCTGTACCCTAGTGAACCATGCTGTTCTGTACCCTAGTGAACCATGCTGTTCTGTACCCTAGTGAACCATGCTGTTCTGTACCCTAGTGAACCATGCTGTTCTGTACCCTAGTGAACCATGCTGTTCTGTACCCTAGTGAACGATGCTGTTCTGTACCCTAGTGAACGATGCTGTTCTGTACCCTAGTGAACGATGCTGTTCTGTACCCTAGTGAACCATGCTGTTCTGTACCCTAGTGTCTGTACCCTAGTGAACCATGCTGTTCTGTACCCTAGTGAACGATGCTGTTCTGTACCCTAGTGAACCATGCTGTTCTGTACCCTAGTGAACCATGCTGTTCTGTACCCTAGTGAACCATGCTGTTCTGTACCCTAGTGAACCATGCTGTTCTGTACCCTAGTGAACGATGCTGTTCTGTACACTAGTGAACGATGCTGTTCTGTACCCTAGTCGATGCTGTTCTGTACCCTAGTGAACGATGCTGTTCTGTACCCTAGTGAACGATGCTGTTCTGTACCCTAGTGAACGATGCTGCTCTGTACCCTAGTGAACGATGCTGTTCTGTACCCTAGTGAACGATGCTGTTCTGTACCCTAGTGAACGATGCTGTTCTGTACCCTAGTGAACCATGCTGTTCTGTACCCTAGTGAACGATGCTGTTCTGTACCCTAGTGAACGATGCTGTTCTGTACCCTAGTGAACCATGCTGTTCTGTACCCTAGTGAACCATGCTGTTCTGTACCCTAGTGAACCATGCTGTTCTGTACCCTAGTGAACCATGCTGTTCTGTACCCTAGTGAACGATGCTGTTCTGTACCCTAGTGAACCGTGCTGTTCTGTACCCTAGTGAACCATGCTGTTCTGTACCCTAGTGAACCATGCTGTTCTGTACCCTAGTGAACCATGCTGTTCTGTACCCTAGTGAACCATGCTGTTCTGTACCCTAGTGAACCATGCTGTTCTGTACCCTAGTGAACCATGCTGTTCTGTACCCTAGTGAACGATCCTGTTCTGTACCCTAGTGAACGATGCTGTTCTGTACCATAGTGAACGATGCTGTTCTGTACCCTAGTGAACGATGCTGTTCTGTACCCTAGTCGATGCTGTCATGTTAAGATGTTTAATAATCCATCGTTATTTTTTTTTTACATTTTTGTTTCTTTATCGATATTTGATGAGCTTAGTTAGCAAGTGTAGCGGGGGCTCAACGCTTACATCTTATAGGGTTCTTACCAGGGTCATAGTGTATGCGTTAGAGTTATATGTTATAGAGATGATATGAGTAAGGGATAATGTATAGAACGCAATGTGTATTTTCCGAGCGAATATTCGAATACTCGTTCCAGAAAAAAACACCATCAAAAACAACATTAATAATCCCTATATACTCCCTGGAACCGATTTGACATTATCTGCATATTTTGTTGAAGATTTAATAGCTTTTGAACCTTAATTAGCAGGACTAAGTAGGTTGAACTTATAGTCCTTATAGTTTTCCCCCATGAAAGCGAACAGCTGTTGACGCTTATATTTTGCCTCCCTCGCTCTGGTAACGTCACGCATGTGGAAAAAAAACAAAAAACGAATTCCGAATACTGATTTAAGCTTAGAATACTAATTTCCGAACGAGAATTTGAATATTTGAATAATTCGGGCCAGCCCTAATAATAATATATTATAATATAGGGTTAGGGTTCTTACCAGGGTCATGGTGCATACTATGTTATAGAGTTGATATGATATATTATAGTACAGGGTTGGGGTTATAGAGTTGATATGATATATTATAGTACAGGGTTGGGGTTATAGAGTTGATATGATATATTATAATACAGGGTTGGGGTTAAAGAGTTGATATGATATATTATAGTACAGGGTTGGGGTTATAGAGTTGATATGATATATTATAGTACAGGGTTGGGGTTATAGAGTTGATATGATATATTATAATACAGGGTTGGGGTTAAAGAGTTGATATGATATATTATAATACAGGGTTGGGGTTATAGAGTTGATATGATATATTATAATACAGGGTTGGGGTTAAAGAGTTGATATGATATATTATAATACAGGGTTGGGGTTAAAGAGTTGATATGATATATTATAGTACAGGGTTGGGGTTATAGAGTTGATATGATATATTATAGTACAGGGTTGGGGTTAAAGAGTTGATATGATATATTATAGTACAGGGTTGGGGTTAAAGAGTTGATATGATATATTATAGTACAGGGTTGGGGTTATAGAGTTGATATGATATATTATAATACAGGGTTGGGGTTATAGAGTTGATATGATATATTATAGTACAGGGTTGGGGTTATAGAGTTGATATGATATATTATAATACAGGGTTGGGGTTATAGAGTTGATATGATATATTATAATACAGGGTTGGGGTTATAGAGTTGATATGATATATTATAGTACAGGGTTGGGGTTATAGAGTTGATATGATATATTATAGTACAGGGTTGGGGTTATAGAGTTGATATGATATATTATAGTACAGGGTTGGGGTTATAGTGTTGATATGATATATTATAATACAGGGTTGGGGTTAAAGAGTTGATATGATATATTATAGTACAGGGTTGGGGTTATAGAGTTGATATGATATATTATAATACAGGGTTGGGGTTATAGAGTTGATATGATATATTATAGTACAGGGTTGGGGTTATAGAGTTGATATGATATATTATAGTACAGGGTTGGGGTTCCTACCAGGGTCATGACCCCCATGCGGTCCATCTCTCGGTTGGGGCTGCGGGGGACCCGGCGGGGGGTGGAGTGTCCGGAGCCGGGCGGGGACCCCCCGACCGAGGACCCCCCACCGTGGGAGGGGGGCAGGGAGCTCATGGAGCGGAAGCGGCCCCCCAGGCCGTCGCCCCCCACCCGGCACTCGATCTCCTCCGCCCGCTGGGAGGTGTTCTCCTTCTCCTCCTGGATCATCCTGAGGGTGGAGAGAATGGGTGGTGTAGAGGAGACTGACCTGTAGGGTGGTGGTACGAGGAGCGTCTGCATTGGTATATTAGGTATACCAACACCAACAGGTACACCAACACCATCAGGTATACAACACCATCAGGTATACAACACCATCAGGTACACCAACACCTCTACACCATCAGGTACACCAACACCATCAGGTAAACCAACACCATCAGGTACACCAACACCATCAGGTATACCAACACCAACAGGTATACCAACTAGGGCCCGACCGATTCATCGGCCTGCCGATTTAACTGGCCGATTATAGCCTTTTTGAAAATAATCGATCGCCGATTCCAACCGATTTTTTATTTTTTTTTATGTTATTGCGCTTAGTATCCTGCAGATTGCGCTCCTACTCGCCTAGCTAACTAACAACTTTAGCTGGAGTAAAAAAGAGGAGATTGAATTTTACCGTACAACATGAAAGCACGCTCGCTCAGGCAGCTGCGCGCTCACCTCACTAATGTACACAAGACGCGTTGTTTGAGCATGTTGTGACCATACTGCTCAGCACGCACGTGTTAGTCACTGCTCACGAGCGCAGCACATTGGGAGTTAGTTATTTATTTTACATTTTAAATTACACTCATTTTTGACTGTAAATGTATTCTAAAACACTCAAAGGTTCTGCATTCAATTCACATATTCGTCAAAAGTGTTTAAAGTATATTTACGGTATCAAAAACTACGTTTTATATGCTTTTTTTTTTCTTTTTTAATCGGCCGATTAAATCGTAATCGTAATTTTTCTCTGAAAATAATCGGCATCGGCACTCAAAAATCAATATCGGTCGGGCCCCAATACCAACACCATTAGGTACACCAACACCATCAGGTATACCTGGCAACACCATCAGGTACACCAACACCTCTACACCATCAGCTACACCAACACCTCTACACCATCAGGTACACCAACACCATCAGGTATACCAACACCATCAGGTATACCAACACCATCAGGTACACCAACACCATCAGGTACACCAACACCATCAGGTACACCAACCCCATCAGGTATACCAACTCCAACACCATCAGGTATACCAACCCCATCAGGTAGACCAACACCATCAGGTATACCAACCCCAACAGGTATACCAACACCATCAGGTAACACCATCAGGTATACCAACACCATCAGGTATACCAACCCCAACACCATCAGGTATACCAACTAGAGCCCGACCGATATAGAATTTTTAAGGCCGATACCGATACGAATATTTAGTGATTTAAAAATCCGATATGCCGATATATCGGCCTATATATATATATATATATATTAGGGATGGGCACGAGTAGTAAATTCCAAACTCGAGTGATCGAAGGAATTCCTCGAGGATCAATCGAGTACTCGTTAAATCGAATCTATTTTTAGAATGCAACGCATCTGCCGCAGGAATAGGCCTGATGATGAACGGCAATATTACCAACCAAACATGTAATGCTTATTCTCCATCAAAACAGTCAGAGTTATCAGAGTATTCATTATATATTTTTGCAAACGTTCAAAACACATTTTCCTTACAAAAATAAATATGCGTCTCTCAATTTAAATCACGTCGAACCAAGGCCTGTAACAGTTTAAAAAAAACAAAAACGAAACAAGTAGCCGCCTAACCATTGGAAATAATTTAAAGCTGCAAATAAAACGGCAGCAAATGGACTATGGAAATACTCAGCGTTGTGATCTTCACTACACGCCCGGGATTACAGCTGCGTCTTGCGGCGGTGAAAATAGCCGACACACTTTCACTTTCACCGTTGCTGCGGGTCTGCTTTCCCGAACTCACCGTTGTGTTTCAGGAGCATATGTTGCCGCATAGTACTTTCTGGTAGCTCGATTTCGCTTGGCATATTTTACATTTCACCTTATGATCTCCTATTTATTTAAAGTATTTCAATTCTTCGCTGCGCTTTGCTTTAACCGCCATCTCTTAACTTATTGAATTCTGGCGTGCCTGCACACGGCACGGAACGCGCCATAGAAATGGATGCATTTAATTTACTTTGTGCCCACGGCATGCGTTAGTGGCGCCAACAGAAAATTGATACATTTGCTACATTTGCAGAAAACTTTGTTTGTGTGTATATGCAAACTCGAGTTTGCCTGTCCACCAACCGAGTTCATTTGTAACGAGGAGTACTCGAGTAATCGATTCCTCACGCCCATCCCTAATATATATATATATATATATATATACATTAAAAAAAATCCAGAAACGCGCAACAAAACAAACACATTTCCCTAACATTGGTTATTTGTAGTTATCCTTTAAATCCTTTTCACTCTCAGCTAACACGTAACAACAGCAAAACTGGACATGGTAGTCATGAATTAAGTCATGCTTATCGACTTTAGAGAATTGATGGGGATGTTCTTTTAATTGTTATTCAAGCAATGTATGTCTCGTGACAGTTGCCAACTTACCATGAACACACTTGCACACATGAACAACACCGATGATCTCCGTCGATCTCCGTCATTCACTCTGCCTAACTCTGGCTGAATCAGCGGGTTTTGTGCGTTAGAGCGCCCTCTGGTGGACCAACTTTTTTTTTTTCATATTCATTTATCGGCCATTATAAATGCCGATACCGAATAGTTTGAAAAATGCCTTATATCGGCCGATAATATCGGCCTGCCGATATATCGGTCGGGATCTAATACCAACCCCTCTACACCATCAGGTATACCAACACCATCAGGTATACAAACACATCTACACCATCAGGTACACCAACACCTCTACACCATCAGGTATACCAACACCATCAGGTATACAAACACATCTACACCATCAGGTATATCAACACCATCAGGTACACCAACACCTCTACACCATCAGGTACACCAACACCTCTACACCATCAGGTATACCAACACATCTTCCCCATCAGGTATACCAACACATCTACACCATCAGGTATACCAACACATCTACACCATCAGGTATACCAACACCATCAGGTATATCAACACCTCAACACCATCAGGTACCAACTAGGGATTTGAATAATAACGAATAATCGATTATTCGATGTGTGCCGACATTCAGAAAGGCAGCCATGGATCATCGGCAAGAAATCACAGTATCTTAAACACAAAAAAACAGCTACCTGCTAAGTAGTTCCAGTCGAATTGTCTGTTCAACCATCAAATCGAGAGCTGGTAAATTGTGAAAAATGCATTAAACTGTAATCCGAAAACGGGGTTATATGCTATACCCTATACTAGTATCTGTGGTATAAAGGCTGAATCGCGACGGTCTATACTTAAAGGCCCACTATGCAACTTTTTTAGCCAAAATTACATTAAGTATGCAGGTTGAGAGTTATGCTGATGGTTCTGCATCCATTTCTGGGTTGATTGGTGGGTGTGTCATTTACCCATGTCGCCTCTCCAGTGAAAAAGCGCATATGCAACTTGATCTGTTCGGACCGACACAATCCGGATGTGACGCAGCGGAAGTATCCTCGAAAATGTAGTCAGATTGTAGTTTCGAAAATGCTTTACGGCACAGACACACCCCCAAACATGGCACCGGCTAGATATAAACAGCCAGTTGCGAGGCAATTGTTGTCCGAGGTAGGAAACCCAAACGCCGCCGTGTTTGGGTGCATGATAGAGTTTAGATCGGGTTAGATTAAATAATCTCGGATATAAATAACGATCTCATCTCATCGTCATCCGTTTATCCGGGGTCGGGTCGCGGGGGGAGCAGCTCAAGCAGGGGGCTCCAGACTTCCCTTTCCCGGGCCACATTGACCAGCTCTGACGGGGGGATCCCGAGGCGTTCCCAGGCCAGTGTTGAGATATAATCTCTCCACCTAGTCCTGGGTCTTCCCCGAGGTCTCCTCCCCAATGGACGTGCCTGAAACACCTCCAAAGGGAGGCGCCCAGTAGGCATCCTTGCCAGATGCCCGAACCACCTCAGCTGACTCCTTTCTAAGTAAAGGAGCAGCGGCTCTAATCCGAGTTCCTCACGGATTACTGAGTTTCTCACCCTATCCCGAGACGCCAGCCACCCTTCTGAGAAAACTCATCTCGGCCGCTTTTACCCTCGATCTCATCCTTTCGGTCATCACCCAACCCTCATGACCATAGGTGAGGATAGGAACGAAGATCGACCGGTAGATCGAGAGCTTTGCCTTGCGGCTCAGCTCTCTTTTCGTAACAACGGTGCGGTAAAGCGAACGCAATACCGCCCCCGCTGCTCTGATTCTCCGGCCAATCTCACGCTCCATAGTACCCTCACTCGCGAACAAGACCCCGAGGTACTTGAACTCCTTCACTTGGGCTAAGGACTCATAAATAACGATAATCGGGTTAAATAACTTCACATGGTGTGTCTGGTGTGTTTCCAGCATTCGTAGTGTTGATCAGCAGAGAAATAGTCCGCCAAGACGTTGAGGTTGCTTAGCAGCCAGAGACTCTGTCCATGCAAGTGAACGGAGCGTTCACTCTTCGTCATAACTATCAAACCAAACATCCTTCACATTCACCGAGCGAACATTCTGAAAGTAATATGCACATTTCTCGCTAAAAATGTTTCCATAAACGCATTTAATTGCGTAACTATGTTACTATTTCCACCCAGAAAAAAGAAAGATGTCGGCCGTATGCTTCTGTGCAAGGGTCACTACTATGGTCACTACAGTAACGAATTGCTTTACGGCACAGACCCACAAACACGGAACCGGCTCGATATAAACACAAGTAACTAATGGATGGTTATATTCATCATAGATCAGCCGACTAAAAAGAGACAGAGAAACCCAATGTCGGAGGAACAGAAGAAGAGAAAAGGGAGACAGACCGACAGAGAGGCCAGACACGAGTAAACGTTGGGCAAGCTTTTCAGGAATAGCGTGAACTGAAAGAAAAAGAAGACTGCAAATCAGACGCCGACTCGGCCGTGTTGCTTTTGAAATTGAAAGTACCCTTGGGTGAACTTTGTCTGCGTAATATTCTTGATTCTGATAGTCTCTGTACACATGTGTTTGCTCAACCATTTTTTTGAGCCCTGTAAAAATTGTTTTCTCGACCGTTTTGTTGTGAGCCCTGTTTGTTTCTAGCTTGCTTGGTTGCAACCATATAAACACCTTTGTTTCCATGGGTGTTTTGCTGTTCGTATGTCTCGTCCCCCAGATACAGACTGAATCCCCGAATCCAGGTTCTTGTTTATTTCGATTATTATGTTGGCCAAACCTCTTACACTGATTGTTCTGTTCAACCTAAGATAAAATAATTATAACCTAGGGTATAAATTCTCCCCGTCAACTATAAAAAATTATGGATTTATGTTTATTGCAATGCAAATACACCATTTTAAAAATGTATAACCTTGCCTACACTTTATGAACATCTATTTCGGACATGGCTCCGCGCATTCGCCGGCTTCTCTGAAAACAAATGCACATGGCTCGCGTAGAAGAGCATGGGGAAGGGACGTCAACGAGTTGTTACGACAGTGTTGTGAAATATCTACTACGAAGCTTTAGGGGGCGCTGTGTAGAGAAATGTGCGTGCCAAAACCAAGAAAACAGCCAAGAAATGCCCAAAGTTGCATAGTGGGCCTTTAACATAAAGTGTACATATTTATTATTAGAAATTTGTCAAAGCCTTTATACCACAGATACTCTAGGGTCAATAGCATATAACCGCGTTGTCTTATTACAGTTAAATTCATTTTTCACAATTTACCAAATCTCGTTTTGAAGAATAATCACCGCGCCATTCGTTTCAATGGGAACCGCAACGGTATACTTTCAACATAAAGTGTTTATATTTATAATTCAAAATTCGTCCCAGCCTTTATACCACAGATACTATATGGTCTATAGCATAAAACTATGTTTTCTGATTACAGATTAATGTAACAGTAAACTGACAACATCGCTAATTAACACCGCAACTGCAAATTAACCACACGGAGATAACCATGGAAACCGGTCAAACAAATTTTCTTTTTGCGATCATTTTGCGAGCGCATCCGCCGTGTTGATAAACAAATCATCTCCCTATAAATGAATGGTCTTCATTTATTTTCTATGGCAAGTGACCATGGTATATGTGGGATAATGCCCCTGGACACCTGTCGAACATTAGTTCCTTCCGTTAATTCCTTTTTATTTGAATGGGAAAAAATGGTAACGGTCCAAATGGACTATGACCCTCGGGAACGAATAATCAAATATTCTGACCCATCCCTAATACACACACACGTCTACACCATCAGGTAGTTCAATAATAGAAATGGGAAGTGGGCGCAGCACGGCAATGTTCCAGATTCATTTGACGCTTTGTATTGGTTGATGAAGACAATGAACTCAAAACTTGACTAGACACACTTTAACAAGAAGTTTGTCTCTAGAGGACATAAGACCCCCTTTACAGTGTCCAGAGCACATGAGACCCCCTCTACAGGGTCTAGACCCCCCCTTCAGGATCTATACCCCCTCCACCTAACTAATCTACAGGGGATTGGATTTGGTTCATATGGTTTAGATAATGCATCAGGTTTGAGAGTTCCTCGTACAACAATCGAATCGCTAATCCAAATGAATCGGGACCTTGTGAATCGGAATCGATGCTCTAAATCGGTGGCACTGCCCGGCCCTGATCCGTACCTGATCTCGTTGTTGATGGCGTCCAGCTGCTCCTGCAGCATCAGGGCCAGGGTCTGGGCGTCCGCCTGGCCCCCAGGGGACAGCAGGTCCACAGAGCTGAACATGGTCTCTCGGTCCTCCTCTAGGTCCGAGGCCTCCATGTCGCTCTCGAAGGCCTGGGCCACGTTGGCCAGCACGTTGGCCTGCTGCACACGCTCCCACTCCTGCTCGTTCAGAGTCTGCACCTGGGGCCACGGGGAGGAGGGGCGAGAGGCGGAGCGGGGAGGGGAGGAGGAGGGGAGGAAGGGAGGAGGAGAGTGGGACCAGGCCGAGGGGGGAAGGGGAGTGGGGCCGGACCGAGGAGAGAGAGGAGGAGGGGAGGAAGGGAGGAGGGGAGTGGAGCCGGACAGGAAGGGAGGAGGGGAGTGGAGCCGGACCGAGGGGAGAGAGGAGGAGGGGAGGAAGGGAGGAGGGGAGTGGAGCCGGACCGAGGAGAGAGAGGAGGAGGGGAGGAAGGGAGGAGGGGAGTGGAGCCGGACCGAGGGGAGAGAGGAGGAGGGGAGGAAGGGAGGAGGGGAGTGGAGCCGGACCGAGGGGAGAGAGGAGGAGGGGAGGAAGGGAGGAGGGGAGTGGAGCCGGACCGAGGGGAGAGAGGAGGAGGGGAGGAAGGGAGGAGGGGAGTGGAGCCGGACCGAGGGGAGAGAGGAGGAGGGGAGGAAGGGAGGAGGAGAGTGGAGCCGGACCGAGGGGAGAGAGGAGGAGGGGAGGAAGGGAGGAGGGGAGTGGAGCCGGACCGAGGGGAGAGAGGAGGAGGGGAGGAAGGGAGGAGGGGAGTGGAGCCGGACCGAGGGGAGAGAGGAGGAGGGGAGGAAGGGAGTGGAGCCGGACCGAGGGGAGAGAGGAGGAGGGGAGGAAGGGAGGAGGGGAGTGGAGCCGGACCGAGGGGAGAGAGGAGGAGGGGAGGAAGGGAGGAGGGGAGTGGAGCCGGACCGAGGGGAGAGAGGAGGAGGGGAGGAAGGGAGGAGGAGAGTGGAGCCGGACCGAGGGGAGAGAGGAGGAGGGGAGGAAGGGAGGAGGAGAGTGGAGCCGGACCGAGGGGAGAGAGGAGGAGGGGAGGAAGGGAGGAGGAGAGTGGAGCCGGACCGAGGGGAGAGAGGAGGAGGGGAGGAAGGGAGGAGGAGAGTGGAGCCGGACCGAGGGGAGCGAGGAGGAGGGGAGCCGGGAGAAGATATGCGATGCAGTAACCAGATAAGAGGCAAAGAGGCAGAGAGGCAGAGAGGCCGAGTGGCCGAGAGGCAGAGAAAGGACAAAGAGGTTGAAGAAGGGATAGAAAGAGAGAAGGTGGAGAATGTTGAAACAGCTCACACAAGAAGACCAGAGCAAATGAACGGCTATGCATGGATAGACTTTCACTACACTGAAATGCTTTAGAATAAGCAACTAAGGAACAGTCTCAGTCATTACACTGACTTACATGTCGCTGATGTCCAGAGTAGAGGCAAATAGAGAGAGATAAAGAGACAGAGACAATCAGCAGACAGAACCCAAACATGAGCGCCAAGGCAAAAGAATGGAGCCGTTGGTAACAATGCACATCAAATCAGTTGCCCCTAACCCTCATTCAAGTTTCATATTCAGAATAATGTCTTGTATATATATTATGTACCCCAAAAAAATGTTTTTGCTACTATCTGTTCACTCCAAATCAAGGATAGGCCAAGCATGGTTTTTATAAACATTGAAGGATTGACCTTTCAACACAAGCAAAACAGCTACATAACAAGGATTAGAAAGGTGATGGATCAGGATTAGAATACATAGACCGGGAGGACTATCAACTCTTTGGTCCCTAAATGGTCTCTCTAACAGAACTCATCAGGTCTGGTCTCTCTAACAGAACTCATCAGGTCTGGTCTCTCTAACAGAATTCATCAGGTCTGGTCTCTCTCTAACAGAACTCATCAGGTCTGGTCTCTCTCTAACAGAACTCATCAGGTCTGGTCTCTCTAACAGAACTCATCAGGTCCGGTCTCTCTAACAGAACTCATCAGGTCCGGTCTCTCTCTAACAGAACTCATCAGGTCCGGTCTCTCTAACAGAACTCATCAGGTCCGGTCTCTCTAACAGAACTCATCAGGTCCGGTCTCTCTCTAACATAACTCATCAGGTCTGGTCTCTCTAACAGAACTCATCAGGTCCGGTCTCTCTAACAGAACTCATCAGGTCCGGTCTCTCTAACAGAACTCATCAGGTCTGGTCTCTCTCTAACAGAACTCATCAGGTCTGGTCTCTCTAACAGAACTCATCAGGTCCGGTCTCTCTCTAACAGAACTCATCAGGTCTGGTCTCTCTAACAGAACTCATCAGGTCCGGTCTCTCTAACAGAACTCATCAGGTGTGTAACAATCCTGCCACTGGATGTTCCGTCGTCACCCATCTGTCATTTCAGAGTTCATTGAGATCTTACCTTAGAAGGCTCATCTCGGAGTGCCGCCACCCGCCCCTTCTGGGGTCTTCTTAGCACCAGGGCGCCACCGTAGTGGTCAGAGTTACTGTCAATCATGGAGGAGGCGGACACTGGGTACCTAAAGTCTGGGGTGCTTGAGAGGAGGGATCGTCTGAGAGATTCACAAAAGAAAGACACGTGTGAGATACAGTAACAAGGCCAACGGTCGGCCAACGGTCGGCCGACGGTCGGCCAACGGTCGGCCGACGGTCGGCCAACGGTCGGCCGACGGTCGGCCAACGGTCGGCCGACGGTCGGCCGGGCGGCGGCTGGGCTCCTTACCCATGTAACAACGAGTTACTCCTGCTCCTGCCCTGCTCGCTCTCTGCCCTCATCGTCTCCATCTCAATCAGGAGCTGCTCCTGCGGGGGGGGGAGTCACCAAGGACCGGCTTTAAGACAGACACACGGCCTGTCCTCCAACACTGGCCTCTGAGGACCACCTCAATAAGAACGTCTGCACTGGTCTCTGAGGACCACCGCGGTCTAAGAACGTCTGCACTGGTCTCTGCACAACAGTGTTAGCGATGAGAACAGTGATTACCTTTTCATGGTGCGACTCCTCGATCAGCTTCTTGGTGTGGTCCAGCTCCCTTATCAAGGAGTTCTGTCAGACATGGAAAGAGCTTAGCTGAGCCGTTCAGGCTGACGTATGGGACTAACATGATGAGCACATTATTATTTAGGGAGAGCACAGTGAGCTCCATTCTCCTGCACCTTGTCCTCCAGGGCAGACATCCTCTCCTTGAGGTGGAGCTGCAGCCTCTCGTTGGATTCCGACAGGAGCTTATCCACCGTCTCAGACAAACGCTTGTTGTGCTCTTCGTTCATCTTCTCTCGTTGCCGTGCCTACAAAGATGGAAAACATGGAAATAAAAGCATCTGGCTGGGCTGTGTTTAAGTAGAAAGGGACCAAGAGAACTCAGCTGATATAATAACTAGATCAGCTGGTCTGTACAGCTTTATGGTTTAGAACTAGATCAGCTGGTCTGTACAGGGCTTTATGGTTTGGATCAGCTGGTCTGTACAGGGCTTTATGGTTTAGATCAGCTGGTCTGTACAGGGCTTTATGGTTTTCCCACCCTGATGAGTTCCTGGTGCTTCTCCTCCAACTGGGCCTCCATCTGCCTCAGCCTCTCCTCCACGTTGCCATGGCGCTCCTCTGCCTGAAGGGATCAAAGTCACAGATCATGCCAAACGGCTCAACATCATATTATTTTGACAGGTGACTCGAAGTCCAACGCAGAGGGTAGCTGAAGGAGTGAGCTAATATCCTCAAAAGGATGGGGAGGATTCCCCAAGCGACCCGTTTCCTTCAGCAGCTCCTCTGCACCAGGCGGGGTTAGGGTTACTTCAACGTCTTTCGATGTTTTAGTTTTTTAACTAACCGAGTTGCCACTGGCTAAGAGACGTGTAGGATAATGCCGTCAACAGCACAGAGCAGCAAAGCAACATAGAAAAGATTTCAACATCAAACAATGGTGAACTAGAAATGCACACACAAAAGACAATGTAGCAAACCAACTTTTAAATGATTTTGGGGGACTAAATAACATTTACGTTAGGGCTAGGGTCAGATATGCGGCTGACCTAGCCTGGACGGGAAGAAGTGATGAAAAGAGTCTTCTCTTATACTGTGTCGCTTTCATCACCTGAACCTGAGCGCTTTGGGTTGGTGAAATCCTCCATAGAATTTGTATTTTTTGTATCATTGATCTTAATGCTTTCTCGGACCCCTCACTCAGGATGACCCCTACGGTTGTCTGCAACGCTATCCTGAAGTGTAGAACACATTGGCCCAACCATTGGGAGACACTGTTCAGGACACCGTGCGGACGGTGTCTGGTCCAATCCCCATGCAGTCTGAGAGGGTTGGGGTTGGCGGGGGTGGACTCTGATTGGTTGTGTACTAGTTGTGACTAGGTGCTAGCGAATCAGCGTGGTGTGTCGGAGGGGCGGAAGTGACGATGGTAAACAAATCATTGGACAGAGACGGCGCAGAGTTACAAACTACACTTAGTCATTGCATCGCATTTTTGGGATATTTCTACATATTTCTGGAGGCCATGGCTGCGTGGACCGCGCTGTTATTCTAATCTGATTAGCTATAGCCTGCACTCCCTTCCGTAATTTTCGTCATCTCGCACAAGCGCAGAACATAAACGCTACCGTGTAGTTAGTGTAGTTGGAAGTAGTCTTCGCAGCGTGCGTCAATGCAACTTTTCTGTCGAACGGTTCAGACGAGAGGCAATGGAATGGTTGGTTAAAGGCTGTTGTCCTTTGGTTTGAGTCTGGGCGGTTTGTGGGCCCCTAAATTACTAGCCGCAGTGCAGATAGATGCGTTCCTGCTTCCTTCATCCTCCGTACCTGGTTGAACCAGCATCTTAAAGGAGGTCACTTCCAGGCCGTTAAAAGATGATGATGCTTTCTGCAGTCCTATAGGGTTAGGAGGTGATGCTCTGTGGTCCTATAGGGTTAGGGTTAGGGTCCCGGTACCTTGGTGAGGGCGGCCACTCTCTGGGCCAGCTCCGCCTCCACCTCGGGCAGCGTCTCCGCCTTGCGGATGGTCTGCTGCAGCTTCTGCTCAGCCAGCTCCAGCTTCTCCTGGACGTGTCGGTTCCTCTCCTCCATCTGTTCCAACAGAACAGAGCGCTCCTATTCAGACACTTCAGGAATGGTTGGCCTGACGATGGAAGTGACTGTCCTGCGTTGATGAGGACAGCAGTCACAGGGAGCGATGCCAAGAAAGACGTCTGCTGACGGCGCTACACTTTACCAACTGGAATAAATATTTTATAGACCCACACATTGGATAGAATACGCCCTGCAACATGTCATAACCTCAGTTAGGGTTAGGGTTCAACTCGGTCATAACCTCAGTTAGGGTTAGGGTTCAACTTGGTCATAGCCTCAGTAGGGTTAGGGTTCAACTTGGTCATAACCTCAGTTAGGGTTAGGGTTCAACTTGGTCATAACCTCAGTTAGGGTTAGGGTTCAACTTGGTCATAACCTCAGTTAGGGTTAGGGTTAGGGTTCAACTCGGTCATAACCTCAGTTAGGGTTTAACTTGGTCATAACCTCAGTTAGGGTTAGGGTTCAACTTGGTCATAACCTCAGTTAGGGTTAGGGTTAGGGTTCAACTCGGTCATAACCTCAGTTATACAAGATAAATAATAGCAATAGTTTGTTGCTGCTGGTGGTTGGCCGTTCAAAATAAAAAAAAATGTCAGAGAGAGAGAACAAATGGGGGAGTGGGGGTTGGAATTGTAGAAAAGGGGGGAGGAAGAGGAAGCATTAACACTGATTAGGGTTAGGGTTCAACTTGGTCATAACCTCAGTTAGGGTTAGGGTTCAACTTGGTCATAACCTCAGTTAGGGTTAGGGTTAGGGTTCAACTCGGTCATAACCTCAGTTATACAAGATAAATAATAGCAATAGTTTGTTGCTGCTGGTGGTTGGCCGTTCAAAATAAAAAAAAATGTCAGAGAGAGAGAACAAATGGGGGAGTGGGGGTTGGAATTGTAGAAAAGGGGGGAGGAAGAGGAAGCATTAACACTGATTAGGGTTAGGGTTCAACTTGGTCATAACCTCAGTTAGGGTTAGGGTTCAACTTGGTCATAACCTCAGTTAGGGTTAGGGTTAGGGTTCAACTCGGTCATAACCTCAGTTAGGGTTTAACTTGGTCATAACCTCAGTTAGGGTTAGGGTTTAACTCGGTCATAACCTCAGTTAGGGTTCAACTTGGTCATAACCTCAGTTATACAAGATAAATAATAGCAATAGTTTGTTGCTGCTGGTGGTTGGCCGTTCAAAATAAAAAAAAATGTCAGAGAGAGAACAAATGGGGGAGTGGGGGTTGGAATTGTAGAAAAGGGGGGAGGAAGAGGAAGCATTAACACTGATTAAAAAGAAAAGAAAGAACACCACACAAGACATTTCCATCTCACTGAACAAATGTAAAGAGAATGTTCAACCGCCCTGTGGCTTCCCATTCACTGCTCCGCAGCTCCCTGGGGGGACACAGCAGGGATTCATAATGGAGGGGGGGGGGGGGGGGAAGATGCTCAGGAGGCCAAGTAACAGGAATAAACATGATGACCCATGTGCGGTACACAGAGCTCAGATACAGTAGAACAGATGTGTGTGGGCGGGATGCACTACCTGTCTGAAGAGGGAGTCCTTGTTGGCCACCTCATTCTCCAGTTTGTCATTGAGGTCGTGAACAGACGTGGCCTCTCTCTGGGCGGCGAGGTAACGCTTCTCCAGCGTGGTGATCCTCTCTTCCATGTCCTCCTTCTGGGCCATCGACTGCACATACAAACAATCACAAAGTTCGGCTTGGCTCCGGATGTCTCATCTCTACCTTCAGTTTCTACCGGCTTGGGGACAAGGTAGTTTACCGGTCACCAGTTAGTTAGAGAGGGATGATTGTCCGAACTTGGTCAAACTGGCTGCCAAATGATACACTTCTGATCCACTTCAACCAGTTTGTACTCTTAACACTTATTTCCTTGGACCTTACTCTATTCAGAATAGAGAAATCCAAATATCTTAGAGTTTGTATTAATTCTGTGAATGAAAAGAATTGTGGGGAATGGGTTATATACAACATATATGAGGCCCATGTCAGATAAAGGTTATATGTTCAACATGTGTTAAGCCCGTGTCAGATCAAGGTTATATATACAACATGTACAAAGCCTGGTTCAAATAAAGATTATACACAATATGTTTGAAGCCCGTGTCAGATAAAGGTTATATATATATATATATATATATATATATATATATATATATATATATATATATATATATATATATATATATATATATATATATATATATATATATATATATATATATCAGTGGAGGCTTCTCCATTGAGGAGAGGGAGGAAGATCCTCCTTAACATTGTTGAGAATAAAAAATGTAGATTGCCCAGACTACTGTAATGAATTAATGCCCTTAAATATGACTACTTTAATGCCCTTGAATATATAATGTTCGGTTCCCTGGGTAAAGGGACATTAGCCCCCCCTATCGCCTTTTGACCTCAGTCTCCGTTGACTCCCATTCATTTCCCAGAAAGTACTGGCGGCCGGTGAATAACATGGGTTTCAATGGGAGAGGGGAGGAAAGTCCTCCTCTGAGTGGGTGTGACCTTACAGGCGTCTGATTCGCGCAAATATCTAGTCGCGCTGCGCTATGAACCAATCAGCAGGATCCCTGGCTGGTGAGCAGTGTTGCCAGATCGGGCAGATATCCCACCCAATTGGGCTACTTTTAACCGCTTTAGGCTTGGAAAATTATCATTGGTCGGGAAATTTACCCAATCTGGCAACGCTGTCGATAACAAACAAACCCGCTCTTCCTGCACATTGCCGCTCAGTCTAAGTGAGGCAAAGCAGGTGAAATCATCTGAAGGATAACGAGATTCTAACATTTGCGAATAAAGTGTACAATGGAAACATTGGAAACAGAGGACATTGTTTATGTTTAATTACACAAAGCATTCCATTCATTGAGTTACAGTGCTAAGTTAGCGACCAAAGAAAAAGGTAGACCACTTCGCAAAATCGAGATCACCTAAAGTAATGGCAACGGCAACGTCAGTGTTGTAGGTGCTACATGGTTTGCCAGGTACTCATGGCTTACTGGTGGCATTACTAGCAATCGACTGTATTGCTGGCCCTGTTTGCTAATGAATAATGGCCAATCTCCAACTTGGGCTGTTTATGGTTTCCCTGATGTGAAAAATCTTGATAGGGCAACCAAACGCCACGACTAGTGTCAAGTTCACGTTGGTGCTGCTATGTGACTTTCCTTGCTAGGCACCATGCCTATAGATCAGGTTGAATCTAGAATAATGTTCTTGTTCTTTAACTAGTTTGCTACTCTGACCGTTCTGTTTGATATTGTGGAAAGGGTGAATGATTCAGAGCATGATGCATTTTAAATGGGATCACTTTTGGTCAGTCTTTTCTTAAAACAATTGTACCTGAAAATAAACATAGCTAAATTACAACCAATAACTTCAGTCATTGAGGGAAAAAATAGGCCCAGATTTTTTTATTTACTTTTACAAATCAAGAGTAGGCCTGATTTGACTAATGGGCTTTGCATCCTTTCCTTCTGCCCTTGTAGTCCATTTCAAAGACATGCTGCCCACCAGCTTTCAAATTACAGTGATGCCACTGGTGGCTTTGTATCAAATGTATTCACATAACTATCCCTCCCTACTATTTTGTAGTTCACCAAAACACCCTGAAACGACTTGAGTCTCACATTCTTATGCCACCATACACCAACAGAGCAAGCAGGCCAATGGCAACCAAGCGCGCGGTCCTTCCTCCCTCACTTTAAAAACTACCAGCCGCCACTGATACATATATATATATTAGGGATGGGCATGAGTAGTAAATTCCAAACTCGAGTGAATTCCTCGAGGATCAATCGAGTACTCGTTAAATCAAATCTATTTTTAGAATGCAACGCATCTGCAGCAGGAATAGGCCTGATGATGAACGGCAATATTACCAACCAAACATGTAATGCTTATTCTCCGTCAAAACAGTCAGAGTTATCAGAGTATTCATTATTTATTTTTGCAAACGTTCAAAACACATTTTCCTTACAAAAATAAATATGCGTCTAACAATTTAAATCACGTCGAACCAAGGCCTGCAACAGTTTAAAAAAAATGAAACAAGTAGCCTAACCATTGCAAATAAATGCTTAAAGCTACAAATAAAACGGCAGCAAATGGACTATGGAAATACTCAGCGTTGTGATCTTCTCTACACGCCCGGGATTACAGCTGCGTCTTGCGGCGGTGAAAATAGCCGACACACTTTCACTTTCACCGTTGCTGCGGGTCTGCTTTCCCGAACTCACCGTTGTGTTTCAGGAGCATATGTTGCCGCATAGTACTTTCTGGTAGCTCGATTTCGCTTGGCATATTTTACATTTCACCTTATGATCTCCTATTTCTTTAAAGTATTTCAATCCTTCGTTGCGGTTTGCTTTAACCGCCATCTCTTAACTTTTTGAATTCTGGCGTGCCTGCACACGGCACGGAACGCGCCATGGAAATGGATGCATTTAATTTTCTTTGTGCCCACGTCATGCGTTAGTGGCGCCGACAGAAAATTGATACATTTGTTTCAGAAAACTTTGTTTGTGTGTATATGCAAACTCGAGTTTGCCTGTCCACCAACCGAGTTCATTTGTAACGAGGAGTACTCGAGTAATCGATTCCTCACGCCAATCCCATATATATATATATATATATATATATATATATATATATATATATATATATATATATATATATATGTATATATATATAAACTGTAGTCTCTCCATTACCTCTCTCAGGTCTCTCTGCAGCCGTGTGTTCATGTCCTCAGACTTGATGAGGTCCTTGCGGGCCGTGTCCAGGTCCTCCTCCAGCTCGCTGATGCGTGAGGACATGGCCGCCATGCGCTCCTTCATCTGGCCCAGGTCAGAGGTCTGTCGCTCCACCACCTCCTGCAGCTCCACCACCCGCCCGGCGCCTGAACCGCAGTCGTCCTCGAGACCCAGGGAGCCGTCCGAAGAGCGCTGGACAAGGGGTGGTCAATGCAGACCTAATTAACAAGGCTTACAGGGTAGGGCGTTGGGCAAAGGGTTACGGGACGGTCCATATGCTTAGGTTAGGGCTGTCCCTAACCTAAGTGTTAGGGTAAGGGTTGGGGCTGACCCTAACCCTTACCCTAACACTTAGGTTAGGGTCAGCCCTAACCTAAGTGTTAGGGTAAGGGTTGGGGCTGACCCTAACCCTCAGTACAGAGACCCAGAGAGGATAAGGTGAGCCTCACCTTGCCGTTAGTGCTCGCTACATTTTCAGAGTTGTGGTTGAGCTCGTGGGTTCCGTCTAAAAGCCCTCTCTTTTGGATGCTCTGTTCCCTGAGGTATGCCACCTAAAATGATTGAGAGAAAATAGAAATGAAAAGGTAAGGCACAGTCCAACTAAACCTTTTTACACTGCTAAATATGCCCGTCTTTTGCACGCCTTTTTCCCGGCATGGTCCGCAGGTTTACACTGACCGAGGTAATTTAACGGCCTGAATTGGCACCCCAATTTAACCTCTCGGACCCTACACATATTGCCGGTTTCATTTTCATGTAAATGCAATTAGCTGGCTCCGCAGTTCCAGGGGCGGGACTTGGCTAGGTGTTGCTGCACTGTCTCTCCAACAGAGACAACGCAGCGATATCAACATGATTAGTTCTAACTGGAGAGACGGTAAAATGCACTGCTGACCATCATGGAAGAGAAGGTGATGCAGTCGCATTTAACGAAGAGGGGAAAGATGGTGCGATTTACGAGAGTACCAGAGGAACGTTCCTTACGAGGCTTTTGTCAGGATAAAAAATAAGTGGTCAGAAAAATAAAGAATAAGTTGGCGTTTTTGCACTTGAAAATAGTTAATGGCGTTTGTAGCCTACACTCAGACGTATACTCATTCTTGCATGCGAGTGTCTTGAATCATGAAAAAATAAAAACACTTGGGGTATGCAGATTATCCTAAAGAGGTCTACTCTCCAAGCGTAGCCCTGCATTATCCATTGGGCCTAGAAAGCCGGCTCTGTGACGAAGAGGGATTATACCCCCTCGGTGTTACAAAGGCAAGACAGCGAAATTGCAGGGCATGTGAAGCCAGCGGAGGAGTGTAAAAATGCCTACTACAAAATAACTGCTTTAAAGATAAGACTATGCATAGCTCAAGTGTAAGTGCAGCGTCACCCATCGAGAATCTATTGAGATACTTACGATGATCTCTAGTCTACACCACAACTATGATTGGTATACTTTGAAGGTGAAGATGCCACACAAGAAAATAACAGCAGGACTCTACAACTGCAGAACGTAGCGTAGCGTAATAGCTCACTCATTGTCTGCTCAGGGACCAGAGACCAGGATAGTGGGTCTGACTGCACTATGAGACCAGAGACCAGGACAGTGGGTCTGACTGCACTATGAGACCAGAGACCAGGACAGTGGGTCTGACTGCACTATGAGACCAGAGACCAGGACAGTGGGTCTGACTGCACTATGAGACCAGAGACCAGAGACCAGGACAGTGGGTCTGACTGCACTATGAGACCAGAGACCAGGACAGTGGGTCTGACTGCACTATGAGACCAGAGACCAGAGACCAGGACAGTGCGTCTGACTGCACTATGAGACCAGAGACCAGAGACCAGAGACTAGGACAGTGGGTCTGACTGCACTATGAGACCAGAGACCAGGACAGTGGGTCTGACTGCACTATGAGACCAGAGACCAGGACAGTGGGTCTGACTGCACTATGAGACCAGAGACCAGAGACCAGGACAGTGCGTCTGACTGCACTATGAGACCAGAGACCAGAGACCAGAGACCAGGACAGTGGGTCTGACTGCACTATGAGACCAGAGACCAGAGACCAGGACAGTGGGTCGGACTGCACTATGAGACCAGAGACCAGGACAGTGGGTCTGACCTCACTATGAGACCAGAGACCAGGACAGTGGGTCTGACTGCACTATGAGACCAGAGACCAGGAAAGTGCGTCTGACTGCACTATGAGACCAGAGACCAGAGACCAGAGACCAGGATAGTGGATCTGACTGCACTATGAGACCAGAGACCAGAGACCAGGACAGTGGGTCGGACTGCACTATGAGACCAGAGACCAGGACAGTGGGTCTGACTGCACTATGAGACCAGAGACCAGGACAGTGCGTCTGACTGCACTATGAGACCAGGGCAGTGGGTCTGACTGCACTATGAGACCAGAGACCAGAGACCAGGAAAGTGGGTCTGACTGCACTATGAGACCAGAGACCAGAGACCAGAGACCAGGACAGTGGGTCTGACTGCACTATGAGACCAGAGACCAGAGACCAGAGACCAGGACAGTGGGTCGGACTGCACTATGAGACCAGAGACCAGGACAGTGGGTCGGACTGCACTATGAGACCAGAGACCAGGACAGTGGGTCTGACTGCACTATGAGACCAGAGACCAGGACAGTGGGTCTGACTGCACTATGAGACCAGAGACCAGAGACCAGGACAGTGGGTCTGACTGCACTATGAGACCAGAGACCAGAGACCAGGACAGTGGGTCTGACTGCACTATGAGACCAGAGACCAGGACAGTGGGTCTGACTGCACTATGAGACCAGAGACCAGGACAGTGGGTCTGATTGCACTATGAGACCAGAGACCAGGACAGTGGGTCTGACTGCACTATGAGACCAGAGACCAGAGACCAGGACAGTGGGTCTGACTGCACTATGAGACCAGAGCCCAGGACAGTGGGTCTGACTGCACTATGAGACCAGAGACCAGGGCAGTGGGTCTGACTGCACTGTGAGACCAGAGACCAGAGACCAGGACAGTGGGTCGGACTGCACTATGAGACCAGAGACCAGAGACCAGGACAGTGGGTCTGACTGCACTATGAGACCAGAGACCAGAGACCAGGACAGTGGATCTGACTGCACTATGAGACCAGAGACCAGAGACCAGGACAGTGGGTCTGACTGCACTATGAGACCAGAGACCAGGAAAGTGCGTCTGACTGCACTATGAGACCAGAGACCAGAGACCAGAGACCAGAGACCAGGACAGTGGGTCTGACTGCACTATGAGACCAGAGACCAGAGACCAGGACAGTGGGTCGGACTGCACTATGAGACCAGAGACCAGGACAGTGGGTCTGACTGCACTATGAGACCAGAGACCAGGACAGTGCGTCTGACTGCACTATGAGACCAGGGCAGTGGGTCTGACTGCACTATGAGACCAGAGACCAGGAAAGTGGGTCTGACTGCACTATGAGACCAGAGACCAGAGACCAGAGACCAGGACAGTGGGTCTGACTGCACTATGAGACCAGAGACCAGAGACCAGAGACCAGGACAGTGGGTCGGACTGCACTATGAGACCAGAGACCAGGACAGTGGGTCGGACTGCACTATGAGACCAGAGACCAGGACAGTGGGTCTGACTGCACTATGAGACCAGAGACCAGGACAGTGGGTCTGACTGCACTATGAGACCAGAGACCAGAGACCAGGACAGTGGGTCTGACTGCACTATGAGACCAGAGACCAGAGACCAGGACAGTGGGTCTGACTGCACTATGAGACCAGAGACCAGGACAGTGGGTCTGACTGCACTATGAGACCAGAGACCAGGACAGTGGGTCTGATTGCACTATGAGACCAGAGACCAGGACAGTGGGTCTGACTGCACTATGAGACCAGAGACCAGAGACCAGGACAGTGGGTCTGACTGCACTATGAGACCAGAGCCCAGGACAGTGGGTCTGACTGCACTATGAGACCAGAGACCAGGGCAGTGGGTCTGACTGCACTGTGAGACCAGAGACCAGAGACCAGGACAGTGGGTCGGACTGCACTATGAGACCAGAGACCAGAGACCAGGACAGTGGGTCTGACTGCACTATGAGACCAGAGACCAGGACAGTGGATCTGACTGCACTATGAGACCAGAGACCAGAGACCAGGACAGTGGGTCTGACTGCACTATGAGACCAGAGACCAGGACAGTGGGTCTGACTGCACTATGAGACCAGAGACCAGGACAGTGGGTCTGACTGCACTATGAGACCAGAGACCAGGACAGTGGGTCTGACTGCACTATGAGACCAGAGACCAGGACAGTGCGTCTGACTGCACTATGAGACCAGAGACCAGGACAGTGGGTCTGACTGCACTATGAGACCAGAGACCAGAGACCAGGACAGTGGGTCTGACTGCACTATGAGACCAGAGACTAGAGACCAGGACAGTGGGTCTGACTGCACTATGAGACCAGAGACCAGGACAGTGGGTCGGACTGCACTATGAGACCAGAGACCAGGACAGTGCGTCTGACTGCACTATGGGACCAGAGACCAGAGACCAGGACAGTGGGTCGGACTGCACTATGGGACCAGAGACCAGAGACCAGGACAGTGGGTCGGACTGCACTATGAGACCAGAGACCAGGACAGTGGGTCTGACTGCACTATGAGACCAGAGACCAGGACAGTGGATCTGACTGCACTATGAGACCAGAGACCAGGACAGTGGGTCTGACTGCACTATGAGACCAGAGACCAGGACAGTGGGTCTGACTGCACTATGAGACCAGAGACCAGGACAGTGGGTCTGACTGCACTATGAGACCAGAGACCAGGGCAGTGGGTCTGACTGCACTATGAGACCAGAGACCAGAGACCAGGACAGTGGGTCGGACTGCACTATGAGACCAGAGACCAGAGACCAGAGACCAGGACAGTGGGTCTGACTGCACTATGAGACCAGAGACCAGGACAGTGCGTCTGACTGCACTATGAGACCAGAGACTAGGACAGTGGGTCGGACTGCACTATGAGACCAGAGACCAGGACAGTGCGTCTGACTGCACTATGAGACCAGAGACCAGAGACCAGGACAGTGCGTCTGACTGCACTATGAGACCAGAGACCAGGGCAGTGGGTCGGACTGCGCTGTGTGTTCAGAGACCAGGAATAAAGAAGGCCTCAAGCAGGAAGCCGAGACGGAATATGGGTCAGTACTCTCCCAACATCATGTGCATGCGTGTGCGTGCGTGTAGCACTTACCTCTTTGTGGGACATAGTGAGCTGTTCTTCTAAGGCGCTACATCTTTCCAAGGCTACGCGTAGTCGCTCCCGCACCTGCATCACAAAACAAGGACTCAGAACTAGGGCTCGACCGATATTGATTTTTGAGTGCCGATGCCGATTATTTTCAGAGAAAAATTACGATTACGATTTAATCGGCCGATTAAAAAAAAAAAAAAAAAAAAAAAAAGAAGCATATAAAACATCGTTTTTGATACCTTAAATATACTTTAAACACTTTTGACGAATATATGAATTGAATGCAGAACCTTTGAGTGTTTTAGAATACATTTACAGTCAAAAATGAGTGTAATGTAAAATGTAAAATAAATAACTAACTCCCAATGTGCTGCGCTCGTGAGCAGTGACTAACACGTGCGTGCTGAGCAGTATGGTCTCACCGTTAGAGTCTACAGTATAACAAATTAACATGGCCTGGGACCTAAAGAAAAACAGGCACAACATGCTCAAACAACGCGTCTTGTGTACTTTGGTGAGGTGAGCGCGCAGCTGCCTGAGCGAGCGTGCTTTCATGTTGTACGGTAAAATTCAATCTCCTCATTTTTACTCAAGCTTAAGTTGTTAGTTAGCAAGGCGAGTAGGAGCGCAATCTGCAGGATACTAAGCGCAATAACATTTAAAAAAAAAAAAAAAAAAAAGGCTATAATCGGCCGATTAAATCGGCCGGCCGATTAAATCGGTCGGGCCCTACTAAGAACCGCTTCTCGGAGCAACAACACTGGTTGAGTGTGTGCACCTGTTGAGTGTGTTCACGTGTATGACGCTCCTCACTGTAGGGCCTTACCTTTTCATCGAGGGCTTTGTGGTGTTCGAACAGGGACTTGAGGGCTTTGAGGACCTCCACCTCGCTGGAGACACCGGCCGGAGACTGGGCCTGTCTCTTCACCACCGTCATCCTTAGACTGCGCTCGTGACGGGACACCAGGCACTCCAGATGCTCCAGCAACAGCTGGGAACACATCAGGCTTCATTTCAAACTCAGGCACTCCAGATGCTCCAGCAACAGCTGGGAACACATCAGGCTTCACTTCAAACTCAGGCACTCCAGATGCTCCAGCAACAGCTGGGAACACATCAGGCTTCACTTCAAACTCAGGCACTCCAGATGCTCCAGCAACAGCTGGGAACACATCAGGCTTCACTTCAAACTCAAAACCTTTTGCAGCATTTGTAACCAGTTACAGCATTGACAGCTTTAGGGGCCACTCACACTAGGGCCGTTTGCCTGTTCCGTGCTGCAGGAAGATTCAGCACGATTCCCCCCCTCCCCACTCCCCCCGCTGGCCCGTGGTCACACTGCTCCCAAAGGCCGTGGCCTGGGCACGACTGCTCCTTCATACATACGTCATCACGTCGTAATACGATAAATACGTCATCACGAAGCGTCCTCGCCGCCATAACAACAACGGAGATCAAAAACGTGAATGCTGTCGTCGGCCCAAATTTCAAGTAAACACTCGACTTCACTATCGCACCAACGTAAACCCACTCGTGAACTGCTTGCCGCCATCGTTTGAAATGATTGTTGTGGGGAAGAAGGGCATGGACCTATAAAGAAAGAAGGGTCGCGCAAGGACTACGTCATCCAGCTCACGTTGCGTATCCGCGCGTGTGCGTGTGTCATCTCATTAGCATTAGGGTTGCTGCGGTGTGGACATTTTCACACCGAGTAATACGCTCGTGTCAACACCGGTATTACCGGTAACGGTGTTAACTTTGAAACTACATCTTCTCCGTCAACTCTCCACTCACACTCAGCGCGCCAATTCTCTGCGTCTTATAAATAAGCAATAGAACACGACAGGCTGTGGTATGTGCTCATTATACCACTGTTGTTCGGGTTAGGGTTAGGGTTAGGCGTTGTTCCGCCCGACGCGCAGCGGAGGGCCGGCGACCCCCTTCACAGTGGTATAATGAGCACATTTTTTTTAAGTTACCACTGACTGCAGTGATCTATTGCTTTTATACAACGGTTACTGTTATGGCGAAACGAAAGTCATAGACACTACATTTAAAAAAAAAACAAGAAAGTCAAAGTAGCCGTTTTATTAAAGAATACAAAAAAGTAGTCCCTCCTGGTTGCCTTCAAAATGCACGACGGTCGCCATGCAACACACTTTAGCATCCCTCCGAGAGAAGGCTCGGCTAGAGCGGTTCGCCGGCAATTTATCCTATGGAGCAGTTCACTCGCCGTGTGCCTAAGCTTTCGAGAGTCTCTCCATCGCCTTGCTCACTCCCGGAGTAACAACATTTACACCCTCTCCATCATTCAACATATTTTTTACTTTGTAACTGTTTCTACTTCCAGGCGCGGAGTGATATGCAAACTTTCACAAAATGATTGGGCGTCATAGCAGTTATGTATACGCTCATTATACAACAGTTAGGAACCAATCAGATCGCTGTATTTAAGCCATAACATTCTATATATAATAGTATAATATAATTTAAAATATCATAATATCACGGCCAAAAGCTCTGTGCGCCTCCGGATGGCCGTAGCGCGGGGAGCTCACGTAGGGATTGGGCTTCGGGGGGTTTGTTTACCGGCGTTGCTATGGTTACCGGTCTTGTAAGGAAGCGCGTCAATTCTCGGCGAGCCAATTCTCTCCTGCACAGAGCAGAACTGTGGGCTATTCTACACATTTTAATTTTCTTAATTATAATTATATTATTCATTTTTTTGCTTAATTTGTTTTTTATTACTGAAAAAAAAAGAAAAAAAATTGGTGTTGCTGGTGTGAAACACCGAGTAATCGGTGTTGGCCTCAACACCGGTAACACTTGCAATACCGTATACCGCGGCAACCCTAATTAGCATCTGTACTTTGGCCACGGCACACAGACTTTAGTATGCAAATGAGCTCGGGCACGGGGCCGCGGCCCTAGTGTGAGTGGCCCCTCAATGCTGTAAATATCCTGCTATCCAAGGAGAAAACGGGATTTGATCTAGCCTATAATGTTAGAGACCTGTGGCTAGATGAAGGGGAATAGTCTAATGAAGATCTGCATAATAATTAGAGTATGGTGGTTGTCAGACTGTGTTTAGATGACAGAGTATGATTCAGTCAAGTGCCTTTGGTTGAAAGGCACTTACTATGAACCTCTCTAATCTATCCAGTGTACAGTCACCCTTAACCTTTGTTAATGTTTCCCTCCCCCATGTACAACCATCAAATCTCTGTCCCCCCTAATGAACCTCTCCATCAGTGGACAGCTCCCCCCTTAACCTCTGTCCCCCCTTAACCTCTGTCCCCCCTTAACCTCTGTCCCCCCTAATGAACCTCTCTATCAGTGGACAGCCTTAACCTTCCCTCCACCATGTTCACTAGGGTTGGGCAATCGCCTACAAGCTTCCATCGTCCGATAGTGCCCCCTAGCGATCGCCAATAGTCGATGCTATCGGGGGGGGGGGGGGTGCGCACGCAACTTTTTTTTGATAATTGTATAATAATAAATATTTTTAATAATTTATAACATTATAAAATTGCGGTTATATTCAATTTTTTTCTTAAAAACGATACGGATGGTCTTCCCCTAGGACCAGCGTGAGCCTCCGCTGATTTAAGTTTCGATACGGCGGTTCCAGCGGCACAGCACATGACATGTTACACAAAATGGAGGCCATCTTAGTTAGTAAGACGACAGCAATTTCGCCCATATGGACGTTTTTTGGATTCAAGCCAAATGAGAAAGGTGAACCTAAAGACGTCCAACAGCCGATATGTCGGCTTTGTAGAAGGATGATTCCGGTGAAGGATTCCCAGACAACAAATTTACATACATGTCTCTCACAGCCCATTATATAAGCAAAGACTGGCAACTGGAGGCGAAGTGTTTGGCCACATCCTTCGTCCCAGAAAATCAAACGAAAGATGTGCTGGCAGACGCCCTCAAAGTCGGCGCTCAAGAGTGGGGTATAGAGGAAGAAAAGATATCCTGCATCACAACCGACAATGGTGCAAACATTATTGCAGCCGTCCTGGAGCTCAAATGGCCCTGGTTGCCAGTTGAACTTCTTTGGACATAATTTGAATGTGGCCATAAATAACGCACTTGACAGAGAAAAGGATCGCACTAGTCGTGCGTTTGGGGTCTGCCGGGCAATCAACGGCGCCTTTTCTCACAGTTGGCAACGGAAACGGGAGCTGAGCAAAGACCAGGATGAGCTACAACTCCCCAACCATGCTTTGATTACGGTAGGATTATTAGATTTTATTAGTAGGCTAGTGGTGTTATTATGAATAGGCAAATATTATTATGCAGGCTATTGGGCTAATCAGTCTTATTTTAAAAACAGGACTGTGCAACACGTTGGGGTTCGAAGCAGAAGATGGCAGAGAGGATACTGGAACGGGCCGCAGCAATCAAGAGGGTTTTCGCAAACGACAGAAGCCGCCGTCCCCTGCCAAACCTGACGTGGCAAGATGAAGCTGTGCTGGAGGCAGTGAACAAAGCTTTAAAACCTCTTTCCGACTTTACGGACATACTGTCTGGCAAAGACCATGTGACAGTCTCTTCCTTGCTGCCCACGCTACAATTATTGAAAGACAACGTCTTGAAGGAAGACGACGATGACGTCCGGATGACGTCCGTCATTAAAAGCGGGGTGCTGCTGGAACTAGATAACAAATACGACAATGAAGCGTCATTAAAATTAATGCGCTTATCTGCTCTACTCGACCCCCGCTACAAGGGCGACCATATCGATGCCTTTTCCCTCGACAGCACGAGAGTTCGATTGGAGGCAGAGATGGTGCCATTCTGCAGGAGGCAGACAACCGGACAGGTAAGGGTCAGAGTGGAGGATGTTGAGACGGAGCAGCCAGTGTCACCTATTCCACCACCACCACCACCTAAGAAAATAAAACCTTCCCTGGGTAGCCTTTTGGGAAAGGCGAAGCAACCTGTGACACTCACTGAGGAGCAACGGGCAAACGCAGAAGTAACAGCCTACCTGCAAGAAGATGCACTGGATGGGGACAGTGACCCACTCGCATGGTGGAAGGCAAACGAGAACCGCTTTCCGTTAATGGCCAAGATAGCGAGTAAATATCTTTGTATATGCGCTACTAGTTCACCTTCTGAGCGTGTATTTAGCACTGCAGGCAACGTTTTCACGCCACTGAGGAGCTTGTTGAAGCCAGAAAAGGTGAATATGCTGGTGTTCTTGTCAGAAACCTGTAGGCTATGCACACACTTTAAAATGTGTATTTATTATTAGGCTTTTAGGCATACATTTGGATTATGTCGTTCCTCTGAATCCAAATTAGGTTTTCTTTCGATTGGTTCTACAGTCTGCAATAGTCCTAGCAAATGTTGTGCCCATTTTTATTTTATTTGCTCTGAAATCATTTATTTTCATTTTTTAATTTGCGAAATGGACACTTAGACTTAATTTTAAATTGTATTTATTATTATGCTTTTAGGCCTACTTGCACTGCACAATACAATTGGACTATTATTGTTTGTCAGCTAAAGCTTTTAAACATTGGATTATTTTGTTCCTTTGAATCCAAATTTCGTTTTCTTTCGACTGCGTTCTGCAGTCTGCAATAGGCCTAGCCAATTTTGTGCCCATTTCTATTTTATTTGCTCTGCTAGCATTTTTTTTTCGTTTTAAAAGAGTTTTGTGAAGACTTCGCCATCTGTTATACTTGTGTTATGTTCAATACTCTGTTACAATTGTTCTTTAAAAGCGTTTTGTAAGTGGGCCTACATATATAGCCTACTTTGAAACGAATGTCTTATTATTCTGTTCCAAATAAACCCGGCAACCTTTTGACTTGGATGTTTTAATGTGAACGTCAATGGGACTGTCTTATGCACGCCGACATAATTATATGAAATTGTCTCTTCTAATATTTTATTAGTTTGATCATATAGCCTGATATCATAAACTCCTAAATCATTTCAAAAATATATACATCGCCCCGTAAGCTGTGCGGGCAGCCTTTGCCATTGCGCTGCAGGGTAGGCTAATATGGTGAAAGAAAACACAGGCTTTGAGTATAGTTACACATATCAGTGTTTCCCTTACAAATGAGAATGAATTGTGAAACATTTCCCCCTGCTCAAGCAGATTTTTTTCTATTTAATTCTTCTTTTCAAAGTTTTTCAAAGTGACATGTGCAGCGGGGTGTGATGTCATTTCGCCGTGCGAGCAGCGCGGTAGGTTTCGATCCCCTCCCCTCTCCTCGAATACGGCAGGTCAGCTACATAGTGTGTTTCCACCTGTGCCAGTTAACTTCAATTACAATTTGCGGGGCTTTTTAAGTTGTAAAAAAAAGCCAGCACAGCGCCGTTTTTCAATTCTTTTATTTTTTATTTTTTTATTCTTAAAAAAATTATCGCCTTTTTATCGGCAGCTTGAGACGATCGACGATGGAATCCATCTATCGGCGATAGTCGATAGAATCGACTATCGGCCCATCCCTAATGTTCACCCTTTATATCTCTGCTCGATGATTCAACCAGAAACCTTGCTGTCGGGAGTTTCTTAGAATAATCATTTATCATCACTGCGAAAACAATTCAGATGATTCTGAAATTGCTGAATCCATAAATGAAACCATGATCCCAGAAACTTTAGAGTTACAAAAATATATGAAATAGCAACAGGCTTCAGGAAAAGTAATCGAAAAATCCCATTGAATTATCTTCAAAAGTCAAACAGCGGGGATACCGACATTCTCCTCAAACCCACAGATGAGTTAGGATTAGGTGTCTAGGGTTAGGGTTAGGGTTAGGATTAGGTGTCCAGGAGCCTGCGGTCATCTCTGGGTCATTGGCCAGGCTACATCTCCTGCCATAGGGCCCGGCCGTAGGGCATGTGACCGCCTACCCTTGTGTTGTTCCTCTCAGCCTTCAGCTCAGCGATCTCCTCCTCCTTCTCCAGTAGATGCTCTCGACAAACGTTCACCTCCTTAGTCAGTGCAGCAAATTCCTAAAAACAGAAATCAAGAAAACCTCATGTTTTTGTTTACTATTTGGAGTGAAAAATGGACAGTCAATTGGACATTTAATTCATTCCATTAGTGGTGCAACGGTTCACGGGTTACCCTGATCCGTACGGATCAACCCTCACGGTTAGGGACGCAAGTGATCCGCGGATCCGATATTTGCAAATAATTGATTCATAACAAAAAGCTACACCCACATCTAACAAACGACACCGACAGCTAACAAGCTACACCCACATCTAACAAACGACACCGACAGCTAACAAGCTACACCCACAGTTAACAAGCAACAACGACAGCTAACCGGCTACACCCACAGTTCAATATTGGATATCATTATTGGATATCCAATACCCAATAATAATATCCAATAATGATTTTCAAGCTTTCTCCCGTATGACAAAGCTTTGGCTGCTCACATAGTAGCACTGCACATACTTTTAGAATTGATAGAATTAGAATTAGAAGTGCTAGTGGGATAGTGGCATTTTTTTTTTAAGTTAACCAGTTACACTCACAGCTTACCAGCTACACCAACAGCTAACTAGAGTGATGCTTTGTCGTCAAGCTTCAGAAGTTTATATTTGTTTAATATTCATTTATTTTCATTTCTAGTCTAATGTTATGTTAGATTAATGCATTTTATCTAGAGATGTCCGATATTATCGGCCCACCGATATTATCGGCCCGATATTAGCATAAAAATGTAATATCGGTCAATATCGGTATCGGATTTTTTTTGCCTTAAAACCGATTTTTTTATTTTTTTATTTTTTATTTATAGCTCAAATAAATGTTTTCAAAATTGTGCAGTACAGTGCACATTGTAATTGACTCATATTTGTGCATTTATTCAATTAAGGTTATTGAGTTTTAGTTAAAGAAACATACTGCTATGTTGCACATAGTTGTTCAGGTACAATGTTTTATCATTTGTGAAGTCAAGTTTGCCCTATTTGTTGTTGGCATTGTCAAGATTATCTCAGGGAGAGTGTAATCCAAACTGTTGTCTGAGACCATTAAAAAAATAAAAAATAAACATAGCACTTTTCCCTTAAATTAAGTTGAAGTATTTTTCTTATTTTGCACAGACAATGTTAACATTTGGAAAGCCTTGTTACATTCAAGAATGCATCCAGTGGGGCATCACAATAACATTAAGCATGTTGTGTTAATTCCACAACAGGAGATATGTAATGTTACCTAAATTAGGTTTGAGGAAAAATAAATAACCCAAATATCGACATCGGTATCGGCTGATATCGGAATCGAAAATTTAGAGTTGGACAATATCGCATATCGGATATCGGCAAAAAAGCCAATATCGGACATCCCTAATTTTATCTCATCTTGCTTCTAAAACCTGTAACGGTATAGCTTGTAAAACTGGGAAAAGTATTTATTTCGCTGTATAATTTATTGAACTGGAGAATCAGAGTTGACCTGGTTCTGAGACATGTACGCCCGATCTGAACCCTGAATGGCATCCGGATCTCAATGCTACGGGCCAAACCAATCGAAGCAGGCTGGAGAATAGAGGTATGCAGCTACTGGTTACGTTCTACTGCAGTGTTCCTCAGCTCCACCTAGCCCCTGTACGACTCTACACATGCCTGTTCCCTGTTCAGCCCCTTAAAAACACATGTGAAGGCTGCCTGGTGAGACTCCAACCAATCCCAAATCAGTCTAGAAAGAAGTGCGGCCCCAGTTTACTCAGTTCAGGGAAACTACGATTAGTTTCCATCTAACGTCATGACCGTTTGCAACTTATAAAGCATTCTTTCTCCGTTCTGCACACATTCTCCATTTTCTTTCAAATACAATTATATAGATACCATCTATCTATATCTGTACAATACATTTTTTTAGTTTTCCTGAACTGATAAACTCCCTCAATCCATCCAACTATCTATATGAGTAGGAGGGATTCTCTCCTTCAGTCTCATTCTCTCTCCCCTTTGGCCTCCCAGCCTCTTCTGTGACTGGCAGCCATTCTGCTGTGCCAGAGAGGCAGAAAGGGCGTGATTTGCTAGGGTCAAAGCCCTTTGACCAATAGGGGACCAGACGGGGCGGGCCTTGAGGTAATTACAGGGAGGCTTGCTCCTACATTCCAGAGCCTTGGGTTGAGTGGTACGGGGTTGAGTGGTACGGCCTCCTAAAGACTTTTCTCTCCCACTGACCATTACACTAAATTAACTTTTCCTCACTTGAGTCTAGCATGTATGAATGCACTCATGCTGATATAAGGCCAGGCCATTGTGAGTGTAGGTAGGGTCCCCAGGATCCCAATGTATTAAAAAGGTCCACACTTCACATCTTTGAATATATATATTAAAAAATATATATATATATATATATATATATATATATATATATATATATATATATATATATATATATATATATATATATATATATTATACAATATTGTCTTTCAACCCTTTGATATGTGATTCTCCTGTGAACTCAAACTGCTGTGGAGACATACATCTTTTGGCACTATTCTTCAAGACATCTTACGGTGCTCTTTTAATCCTGAAAGGGTCCAACCTTCTAACTGGGAGCGGATCAATCTCACACATTGCAACTTGAAAGCCAACAGCGGTTGTAAACGCGGATGTGGACTGGTGAATAAGTTAACTTGACTAATACACGAAATCAAGAGAGACCAAGAAGATGGGGTAGGGTTAGGTTTACCCTTACCTTACCCAAGATTGGGGGTACCCCACCTACTGAATCACAGTTCATAATTCATTGATTATGGGATAGTGTTATGGCATTGGCATTTTAATAAGTCAAAAGATTGAACAGAACATTATGGGTTTATACTAAATCAAAGAAAATAAATTAGAGGAGTTGAATAATGAAAAACCATCATGTTAATGTTATTATATCAACATACTTCCATTAACATGGATGCCATGAACTAAACACAAATTCTAACATTATACTGCGCGCACGCGTGCGTGCGTGCGTGCGTGTGTGTGTGTCTTAGTTACTGAGCAATGAGTTTAGCTTAGTGACCCGTTGGTAGAAGAGATCTGGGCTGCCCTATAAGCCGGCCAACAGGGAGGGTGGATTAAGGGGGCATGGATATGTGTGCCAACCTCTTAAAGAAACAGTTCATCAAAACATGGAGGACCCTAAACACAATGGTTCAGGGATAACGCAGCCAAAGCCCTTATCATCGCGTATGTCGCATCCTGTAATTCCAAATGCTTTCAGAACCTTGCTATGTCCTACATTTTACAGCTTTCTGGCTTAGAGTGCCTTAGGATACCAGCGAAGAATATTCATTGAGCACAACAGTTTAGGTGAAGCCCCTTTCACATACGCAATCTACCCCAGAAATGTTCCAAAACATTTCCTGCATTGGATCATTGACTTGAAACAGGAATCGAAATGGCAGGAAATCTTTACCAAAGATTTCTCACACTAAGACCAAGTGTCCGTTCCAGAACACTGACGATAACAAGAACAACAGCTGTGAAATAATGCAGTAGCATCCCCCGTAGAGGCATGTCAGGACACTTTCACGTGGAGAAAGTGAGCCAATCACAGGGCTCCTCTGATGAGGTACTTCAATCCGCTAATGTTGACCTTAACGGGCTAATACACATTCGATAACAATATCATTACAGCTTCTTTTTTTCCAAACAATTAAATTTTTTCAAAAATGTCGGTTTAGGGTTAGGGCTATGGTTAGGGTTAGCTCCTCCCAGTCCGCAGTCCAGAAGTGCTGCACTGGCCCATCTATTCCGCCATCGCTATGATGTTCCAGAACATAGCTGCATGTGTGAATTGTGAAAATCACCAGCAGAGCCTGAAAGGATATCCCCGTAATTCACAGGGAACCATGTGAACTGCTTAGGTCAATCTCAGTATTTAGAGCCTTTAGATTGAATCATCTACCCACTGCATTACTTACATAGCCACAATTACATCTTCCACAACAACACGTTGAATTGGAATAGCTTCAACATTTAAATAACGAATATATTACTACAAAATTAAATAAAAAGGTTCTGTTGACAGGTTTTGAAAGGATGACACAATCTCTTTACATTGAGAAACATCATTGATACCCTGATCAACACCCCATAAGAAGAAACATCACTAACACCTGATACGACCCCCCATAAGAAGAAACATCACTAACCCCTGATACGACCCCCCATAAGAAGAAACATCACTAACACCTGATACGACCCCCCATAAGAAGAAACATCACTAACACCTGATACGACCCCCCATAAGAAGAAACATCACTAACCCCTGATACGACCCCCCATAAGAAACATCACTAACCCCTGATACGACCCCCCATAAGAAGAAACATCACTAACCCTTGATACGACCCACCATAAGAAGAAACATCACTAACCCCTGATACGTCCCCCCATAAAAAGACTTCAGCACTGCAGTGTTCTGACTTCAGAGACAGCTTTGATCAGGCTTTACACATAAACACTGGTGGGCCAGGCCGAATCCTGACACCACATCAGTAGGCCTCTGTTGTGGGTTTGAGGGTTTGCACTGAAAAACTAATTAGCCTGCAGGGTAAATGCAGACAAAATGCACAGGAAGAGCCAGCATTAGTCATAGGCACGGACCGCCTCCTCCGTTCTGGCCACTCCAAACAACTGAGACCAAAATGTTGCAGGCAGTCAAGAAAGGAATTCAGTAGCTCTAGATGGGCTAGACCGGGCAGGCTCGGCACAGCAGGAGCCAGTGGAAGGGAACGGGAAACTTTTACAAGGCAAAGCGCCTGTAAAGAGCCTTCCGTTCATAAACAGGCAGAGGAACCCTAACCCTTACGATGCTCTTCCACCAGAGGGTACGCCTTCGACCCAGCACGCCTCAGCCCAGTAGTGATGGCGCGGTATAGCTCAGCTCAGTTACGGCTCGCGTTTCCACCGCCGACAGTACCCTTATGGTAGGGCGGGGTTTAGGTCTGATGGCAATAGCCGCGGCAGCTACGTAAGCATCGTGACCTCATAGCAGCCTGACACAGTGTAGCCGGCTATTAAAGCCAAGGAAAAGAAGAACACAACACAATAAAAGAGCAACAATGTAGGACGCCCAATAAGGACATCAAATTCTTGCGCAACATCATCTTCAATAAACGGAGCATTCGCCGTTGTTCCTAAATACCTTGAGGGTTCTGTGTTTGTTATTATCCCAAACCCTAACAGGCAGAGGATCCCTAACAGGCAGAGGATCCCCAACAGGATCCCCAACAGGCAGAGGATCCCCAACAGGCAGAGGATGCCCAACAGGCAGAGGATCCCCAACAGGATCCCCAACAGGATCCCCAACAGGCAGAGGATCCCCAACAGGCAGAGGATCCCCAACAGGCAGAGGATCCCCAACAGGCAGAGGATCCCCAACAGGCAGAGGATCCCAACAGGCAGAGGATCCCCAACAGGCAGAGGATCCCTAACAGGCAGAGGATCCCTAACAGGCAGAGGATCCCCAACAGGATCCCTAACAGGCAGAGGATCCCTAACAGGATCCCTAACAGGCAGAGGATCCCTAACAGGATCCCCAACAGGCAGAGGATTCCCAACAGGATCCCTAACAGGCAGAGGATCCCTAACAGGATCCCCAACAGGCAGAGGATCCCCAACAGGCAGAGGATCCCCAACAGGATCCCCAACAGGCAGAGGATCCCCAACAGGATCCCCAACAGGCAGAGGATCCCCAACAGGATCCCCAACAGGCAGAGGATCCCCAACAGGCAGAGGATCCCCAACAGGCAGAGGATCCCCAACAGGCAGAGGATCCCCAACAGGCAGAGGATCCCCAACAGGCAGAGGATCCCCAACAGGCAGAGGATCCCCAACAGGCAGAGGATCCCAACAGGCAGAGGATCCCCAACAGGCAGAGGATCCCTAACAGGCAGAGGATCCCTAACAGGCAGAGGATCCCCAACAGGATCCCTAACAGGCAGAGGATCCCTAACAGGATCCCTAACAGGCAGAGGATCCCTAACAGGATCCCCAACAGGCAGAGGATCCCCAACAGGCAGAGGATCCCCAACAGGATCCCCAACAGGCAGAGGATCCCCAACAGGATCCCCAACAGGCAGAGGATCCCCAACAGGATCCCCAACAGGCAGAGGATCCCCAACAGGATCCCCAACAGGCAGAGGATCCCCAACAGGCAGAGGATCCCCAACAGGATCCCCAACAGGATCCCCAACAGGATCCCCAACAGGATCCCCAACAGGCAGAGGATCCCCAACAGGCAGAGGATCCCCAACAGGCAGAGGATCCCCAACAGGCAGAGGATCCCCAACAGGATCCCTAACAGGCAGAGGATCCCCAACAGGCAGGGGATCCCCAACAGGCAGAGGATCCCCAACAGGCAGAGGATCCCCAACAGCATCCCTAACAGGCAGAGGATCCCTAACAGGATCCCCCAACAGGCAGAGGATCCCCAACAGGATCCCTAACAGGCAGAGGATCCCCAACAGGCAGAGGATCCCCAACAGGCAGAGGATCCCCAACAGGATCCCTAACAGGCAGAGGATCCCCAACAGGCAGAGGATCCCTAACAGGCAGAGGATCCCCAACAGGATCCCTAACAGGCAGAGGATCCCCAACAGGATCCCTAACAGGCAGAGGATCCCCAACAGGATCCCTAACAGGCAGAGGATCCCCAACAGGCAGAGAATTAGGACTTTCAATCCTCCCCTCAAATCATATTCGAATTTCTAATGCTTCTTATGTTGAATATTCGAATAATATTCAATTTTTTTTTTTTAATTATTTTATTATATCATTATATACACCGATACCATCTTATTATTAGGCCTACGTCCCGCGTCCACTAGAGGGCGCGTCAACCAAATCTGTTATGTAACATTTGCAACAAGTTTTACCAAATCAATACAAAACTTGTATAAATAGGTAATATATAACGCCAGAAATATTTAAGCAATGATGTTTAATGAAGAAGCTGATGTTCAATCATTCAAATACACACACACACTGCTATTTTACGATGTTATTCTTGGCTGTTTTGACCGTGGCTCTTCCTCAGCCGCTAACTGTTCTGCGTACTCCGAGTAATGCACTGAATGGAGGTGTGCGCTCATGTTGCTCGTAGTCGAGTGGTACTTTAACGACTTGCAGCATAATTTGCAAATGACGGTTTCTCTGGATGTAATCTTCCCGTTTCTCGATGGAAATCCGAAAGTTATGCTTTCCATCTCTGTGTCTGCTCGCGCGCTGCTTCCCACCATCTTGTAAGCATACAATGCCGAACGTCACGACGCACGACGTTGACTTTGATTTGCGTCGTTGCTAGGCAAAAGTTAAATTCTTGACTTGTGCGGCAGTCCTTGATTATGCGGCACTTGGCAATAAAATTTGCTATAAAAAAAAAAAAAAAAAGTTTGAACGTTAGTTGCCGCACTCGAATGTTCTCCTTTTTTAAAAATTCGAATTATATTCGAATAGCGAAGTTCGTTTTGACAGCCCTACAGAGAATCCCAAACAGGCAGAGGATCCCCAACAGGCAGAGGATCCCCAACAGGCAGAGGATCCCCAACAGGCAGAGGATCCCCAACAGGCAGAGGATCCCCAACAGGATCCCCAACAGGCAGAGGATCCCCAACAGGCAGAGGATCCCCAACAGGCAGAGGATCCCCAACAGGCAGAGGATCCCCAACAGGCAGAGGATCCCCAACAGGCAGAGGATCCCTAACAGGCAGAAGAACAGAGCGTGGAGACGTCATCGCATCGATTCAGACTAGATTGTGGTTGTGGAGTCATACCCTTGCAACTATATAATTGTATTTAGTTTCAATAGGAATAAAGTCTTCAATGCAGAGATATATCCAAACAGTAAGCTTATTATTTAACCTATTTTATGCTCAATTAAATGTATATTAAATTATATTAAATGGAGTGATCCATTTCTGAAATATCCACTCACCAGTCACCACAGACTTTGAGGGTTGTGGATTGTTACACCCCATAAATAAGAGTCAACCATTAATAACCCAATGATTACTAGTGGTCCAACTCCGAGCTCTGGGGCTAGTCAATGTCCGTGCCGCTGTCCTGGCTACATGTCCATAAAGAAAAAAAAAAAAGCACTTCTTGAAGTCACATCTGGCTTAAAACGACATTAGCTCTAGAATAAAAACAACATTAGCTCTATGCTAAAAACAACATTAGCTCTATGCTTAAAAACAACATTAGCTCTATGCTAAAAACAACATTAGCTCTATGCTAACATCAGTTCACAACTTAAAACAAGTCTGCCTTTGTCTCCGTCTTTTTCCACACACTCCCACCGCTCAACTCTCCCCTCCTACATAGGGTTAGGGTTAACCACCCCTCAACTCTCCCCTCCTATATAGGGTTAGGGTTAACCACCCCTCAACTCTCCCTTCCTATTTGGGGTTAGGGTTAACCACCCCTCAACTCTCCCTTCCTATTTGGGGTTAAGGTTAACCACCCCTCAACTCTCCCCTCCTATATAGGGTTAGGGTTAACCACCCCTCAACTCTCCCTTCCTATTTGGGGTTAGGGTTAACCACCCCTCAACTCTCCCTTCCTATTTGGGGTTAGGGTTAACCACCCCTCAACTCTCCCTTCCTATTTGGGGTTAGGGTTAACCACCCCTCAACTCTCCCTTCCTATTTGGGGTTAGGGTTAACCACCCCTCAACTCTCCCTTCCTATTTGGGGTTAGGGTTAACCACCCCTCAACTCTCCCTTCCTATTTGGGGTTAGGGTTAACCACCCCTCAACTCTCCCTTCCTATTTGGGGTTAGGGTTAACCACGCCTCAACTATCCCCTCCTATATAGGGTTAGGGTTAACCACCCCTCAACTCTCCCTTCCTATTTGGGGTTAGGGTTAACCACCCCTCAACTCTCCCCTCCCATATAGGGTTAGGGTTAACCACCCCTCAACTCTCCCCTCCTATATAGGGTTAGGGTTAACCACCCCTCAACTCTCCCCTCCTATATAGGGTTAGGGTTAACCACCCCTCAACTCTCCCTTCCTATTTGGGGTTAGGGTTAACCACGCCTCAACTATCCCCTCCTATATAGGGTTAACCACCCCTCAACTCTCCCTTCCTATTTGGGGTTAGGGTTAACCACGCCTCAACTATCCCCTCCTATATAGTTTACACCAGCAAGATGTACTTTCCAGGGATTGATACTACAGGTTCCAAAAGGTTGAAGTGGAAGTTAGTGAGTGAGTGAGTCCAGTGAGTGAGTCCAGTGAGTGAGTCCAGTGAGTGAGTGAGTCCAGTGAGTGAGTGAGTCCAGTGAGTGAGTGAGTCCAGTGAGTGAGTCCAGTGAGTGAGTCCAGTGAGTGAGTGAGTGAGTCCAGTGAGTGAGTCCAGTGAGTGAGTCCAGTGAGTGAGTGAGTCCAGTGAGTGAGTGAGTGAGTGAGTGAGTGAGTGAGTGAGTGAGTGAGTGAGTGAGTGAGTCTTATTTTGGACAATATGGTGCATAAAACAGGAAGATGCTAATCATTAAAGAACCTGTGGTGGGTTCAGGGTATTCACACAAGGAGTGGCTGGGGAAGACCGGAGAGATATCGCCCAAGTTGTAGAGCCCTAGGAAATCCATTTTATTATTTTCCAAATTCCATTTTATTTTTTCGCAAATTCCGTTTTGTTTTATTCAGAATTGTGTATCATGATTTTTGATCATTTTATCATCAGAAATACTTTTGGGAATTAATAAAACGTGAGCTGTATGGAGAGGCAGACAGCTAGTGACACATCGCAATATTTCACCACGATAGTTCGGTGTTTGGGAATAATAACATACATGCAGACAGCTCAGAAATGACTATGTTATGAAGGATCTTCAGTTGAACCGTCTTCTGCTGGTCAAACACACGGGCAAGGATGGGATACTTTCATGATAAAGAGGGCCACATTTTTCATCATAACCATCGGAGGGCCACATGACTGCACACTTCAACTAAACGTGAGCTGAGAGAAGCTACACAATTTTGAATTTGGTAGATATGATTTCCTGTATTCTGGTGCACTTTGGGGATGGCCACTACCTAAAAAATCATCCAGAATCATAACCTATGTACGGTATGTTAATTGAACCAACATACATTCATTTCATGTTTTCCATGCTCAAACAGCCACATGAATGGTCAGTATTTTTATCAGTGCAAAGGGCTCACATACATCATCATTCAATGAAGTCAAAAAACTGAAAAACAGCGGCCCAACATTAAGTGCAACAACTCAATGAACTCAAACCCAACAAGCAGTTGTAGTTGTAGTGGAGACTTAAGTAGATATCTTTAATGACTGATATCGCTTCTAAGCAAACTAGACGCATGGGTTTGCCTTCGAATTCTATGAATTCTTCTCATCTTTCTTGACCAAGTTTTCTGTAACTCGATCAATTATTATTTTTCTTTTTTTTTTTATTTCTTTTTTTATGTGCGGGCCTGACTGAGTGAGGATGCGGGCCGCACTGAGTGAGGATGCGGGCCGCCAGTTGCCCATCCCTGCACACGGGGCCCGGTGGGTAGGTCGGAGGCTTCTCTCATTGTCGCTCAACTCTCTCCCCCGTCCGCAATGCTACACTACGAACAAGCTGTTTTATGTTTTCTAATGGTACGGACACACCAACCGCGTTGCTCGCGTTAGGGGCGTTGAAAATCGGCATTTTTGCATAGGGAACCATTGGTCTAGGCGCGGTACACGCGTTGAAGCGCTGAAGCGTTGCGTTGGGGGCGTTAGGCGCGGCAGTTGCACGTAATTACGCACGTAAACGCAGTAACGCGCCCAACGCACCAACGCCCGGAGTTCAGAAAATTGAACTTTCAACGCTCCAACGCGTGACGCTTAGCCGCGGTAGCCAATCAGCGTGGAGCTTGACCCGACGTCACTGGCAGAGAGTAGTGAGCTTGCACAGAAGCATACGGCCGACATCTTTCTTTATTCTGGGTGGAAATAGTAACATAGTTACGCCATTAAATGCGTTTATGGAAACATTTCTAGCGAGAAATGTGCATTTTACTTTCATAATGTTCGCTCGGTGACTGTGAAGGATGTTTGGTTTGATAGTTATGACGAAGAGGGAACGCTCCGTTCACTTGCATGGACAGAGTCTCTGGTTGCTAAGCAACCTCAACGTCTTGGCGGACTGCTTCTCTGCTGATCAACACTGCGAATGCTGGAAACACACCAGACACACCATGTGAAGTTATTTAACCCGATTATTGTTATTTATATCCGAGATTATTTAATCTAACCCGATCTAAACTCTATCACCCAAACACGGCGGCGTTTGGGTTTCCTACCTCGGACTCCAGCGCAGCCACGGCCGACATTTTTCTTTATTCTTGGTGGAAATAGTTATAGTTACGCCATTAAATGCGTTTATGGAAACATTTTAGCGAGAAATGTGCATTTTACTTTCATAATGTTCGCTCAGTGAATGTGAAGGATGTTTGGTTTGATAGTTATGACGAAGAGGGAACGCTCCGTTCACTTGCATGGACATGGACTCATCTAGCTGCGTTGGCGCGTTGACGCGTTGGAAGCGTTGAACCACCACACACTGGTCAAGCGTCAGGTTAGGCGCGTTACTCGCGTTGTCCAACGCGAGTAACGCGGTTGGTGTGGCCGCACCATAAGAGTGCGTCAGACTCGGCTCCAAAAAGTCCTTTACATTCCCGTCTTGAATCTGTGCACAATAGCACACTACTGCTGGTGTTTTGAAACTGGTAACAGGGAGCTATTCCTTGTTCTTCACATGGGCTTTAGACTTTGAGAGATCATCATGCGTATTTCTACGGGTCCAATCAATAGCATGTTTGACATGTTTCTCAAAGTAGTGACAAGTTGTGAGGGGAAGATCCTCCACCCCCCCCTCCCAAAACCCGACTTGTATTTGTGCCAACTCGTCTGTCATTTGACAATTATTAAATAATTTTGGTTACTACAATAATCAGGCCAACTTTTGATATTATTTCTTATCAGTTTAAGCCAATTTACGAAAATTTCTCAAAATGAGCAATATTCAATGTTTTCCAGTTGATTCCAGACGTCAGACTGCCAGGTAAACCCAGGTCAACCCTAGTAAACCAAAGTCCTCCCAGGTAGGGCTAGGCGATGTGGCCTTAAAAAATAATCCCCGACTTTTTAAAAGAAAATCTGATTTCCGATTTAAATCTATTTACATAAAAAAGGCATTAGGGCAGGCCTGTAACATAACATAAAATGTAAAATATAAAATAAAATATTTCTGCAAACATTAAATATTACTAATGATAAGAGGTAGTTCTGATAAAGTGCCAACATAACATTCAAAATTTCAACATGTGTTCATAAATATACAGTGTTTTGCAAACGGTAAGTACCTTAAAAAAGGGAATAGTAACGGGAGAAGAATGAGAAAACACACACGCAGCTCTTTCCTTCACTCGTCTGTATTGAATGAGGAAGAGGAGCGCGATCCCCCTACTGGAGCCCCGAGGCATTACCAACAGATCAACGAATTATTGAACCACCCAGATATTTAAAATGAATTATGTTTACCTCAAAATAGATTATACATATATGAATAAATTGTTGTATACAACTTGTCACACTCGCTGCCATGTTTGTGTATCACTTTGGTAAATGCGCGGTCTGTGCGGGGGGAGGGCTGAGCCCATTCCGAACTACGGGAGCTGAGAGGGAAGCGTTGGCGGATGTTGAAGAGAAAACCGATTTTCATTTAAACAAGTCGACGTGAGCTACACACTCGAGTTATTCGATAAAATCGGTTTACCGCCCAGCCCTACTCCAAGGTCAACTAGTTAAACCCAGGTCAACCCAGGTCAAACCAGGTCAACCTGGTTAAACCCAGGTCAACACAGGTAAACCCTGGTAAACACAGGTAAACACTAAACACAGGTAAACACAGGTAAACACAGGTAAACCCTAAACACAGGTAAACCCTGGTAAACCCTGGTAAACACAGGTAAACCCTGGTAAACACAGGTAAACCCTGGTAAACCCTGGTAAACACAGGTAAACCCTGGTAAACCCTGGTAAACACTAAACACAGGTAAACCCTGGTAAACACTAAACACAGGTAAACCCTGGTAAACACAGGTAAACCCTGGTAAACAAAGGTAAACCCTGGTAAACACAGGTAAACACAGGTAAACCCTGGTAAACACAGGTAAACCCTGGTAAACACTAAACACAGGTAAACCCTGGTAAACCCTAAACACAGGTAAACCCTGGTAAACACAGGTAAACCCTGGTAAACAAAGGTAAACCCTGGTAAACACAGGTAAACACAGGTAAACACTAAACACAGGTAAACCCTGGTAAACTCTGGTGAACCCTGGTAAACACAGGTAAACACTAAACACAGGTAAACCCTGGTAAACACTAAACACAGGTAAACCCTGGTAAACCCTGGTAAACCCTGGTAAACACAGGTAAACACTAAACACAGGTAAACACTAAACACAGGTAAACACAGGTAAACACTAAACACAGGTAAACCCTGGTAAACACTGGTAAACACAGGTAAACACTGGTAAACACTGGTAAACACTGGTAAACCCTGGTAAACCCAGGTAAACCCTGGTAAACACTAAACACAGGTAAACCCTGGTAAACACAGGTAAACACTAAACACAGGTAAACACTGGTAAACACTGGTAAACACTGGTAAACACTGGTAAACACTAAACACAGGTAAACCCTGGTAAACACTAAGCACAGATAAACCCCCCATTACCTGTGGCAGCGCGGTGTTGAGCTGTCTCTGCAGGGAGTCCCTCTCATGGCTGACCTCGTGCAGCCTGCCCTGCGTCAGGCCCAGGTTCTCTTGGGACTCCCTCAGGGTGTCCAGCAGGCGGTCCCTCTCCTCCAGCATGGACACCATCAGGGACTCAAAGTGGCCTTCTGAGTCCGACTGCAGAGGGGAGCCGGAGCCGCGGCCGCCGGCCCCTGGCCCGTCTGACTCGCTGATGGTGGGCATCACCTCGCACATCATCTGGGTCAGGGCCAACATGGGAGAGAGCCCCAGGGGTTAGAGAGCAGTCCAAAGAGAGGGATAGAGGCCACCGTCAGCGCATCACACAAAGAAGATCGGCCTCAACTATTTGAAGTTTGCAAGATTATTGTAATCTTTTTTTGAAAATATGATTTAACATTTTATTGATTTCTCTCTATTGGGAAATGGTTTCAATCTATGTATGAATAAGATGCATTGATATAAAAGCTTAGAGGCCAATACTGTTCCATTAGCTAAAGATTTGGGTAATTTAAGCAGTGCCTTGAAAAATGCTTGACAGAGAGGCTTTGGAAGTACACACAGAGTCCTCATCATTGGCTTAGGGCAAGCTACAACCATGTGACATGGATTTACATTTTACACATAGGCCTACCTGAAGGTATACATGCAAAAATCATTTGGACGGTCAACGCCGAAAAGCACTGCTGTATGTTTGGCACTTTTAAAAGGACCCATGACATGCCACCAGGTGTGAGTGTGAATAGCTGTTACAACCTGTTTTGAAAATATGGATCTTCTGACATCACAAGTGGGTGTGTCCACCTAGATGTGGCCCGGATAGATAAGCAACGTTTGCTACAGTCCACTGGGTAGGCTGGTAGACTGATCTATCCAGTGTACATGTAGGTGGACACGCCCACTTGTGATGTCAGAAGAGCCAGATTTTCAATATGGCCTAATCCCACTCACACCTGGTGGCATGTCATGGGACCTTTAATAGAATAGGGTATAAAACAAGAGCCTGTTTAACCTAGACTCTATAGTACGCCAACAAGGATCCGGATGAATAATGACGAATGACAATCGACTGAATTGGATAAGGAGGTCAAGCCAAATCAACTTGTGAGTGAACAGGGGGGAGGAGCCATACGCCACTAACCCTGCATCAAAATAAAGGATTGACAGATGTCTAGTCTGACTGACATACCAACCCAGCATCAAAATAACGGATCGACAGATGTCTAGTCTGACTGACATACCCAGAGATCTAAAAGATAAACCATAGTGTGTGTTCACTGGGCATACAGAAACCTTAACCCCGATCACCACTCAATAGTGTTGATGTACAGGCAGACGTGTCGTTACATCATCACCACCCATTAGTCATCAAAGCTATTTGAAGTAATCCAATTGATCCCCTTAGTAAAATGAATCTACATGTCCTGTGGATCGCCAGGGTCAGGGCACTTAGGGTTAACCCTTCCTTTTAGGGTTCGACGATAGGCCTGTACTTGAACACATTGCATTCACCATGCACTGTACCTGAGTGATCGTTTCCTTAGTGAACCATCTCACCTTGTAGAGTTAGGGTTAGTGAACCATCTGACCTTGTAGGGTTAGGGTTAGTGTAGTGAACCATCTCACCTTGTAGGGTGAGGGTTAGTGAACCATCTCACCTTGTAGGGTTAGGGTTAGTGTAGTGAACCATCTAACCTTGTAGAGTTAGGGTTAGTGAACCATCTCACCTTGTAGGGTAGGGTATCTTCAGTCCAATTTACTTTCTGTTTCAAAACAAAACGTCCAAGAAGTCCAGATCCTCTGGAGAAAATGTTCCTCGTCAGTCAAACAATATCAAAATCCAAGAGGAACCTCAGATCCCCCAGGGAAGTCTTGAGAGAGTCCAGAGACCTCCGACCCCCCAGGGACGACTTGAGAGAGTCCAGAGACCTCCGAACCCCCAGGGACTACTTGAGAGAGAGTCAAGAGACCTCCGACCCCGCAAGTACGAATCGAGAGAGTCCAGAGACCTCAGAGCCTCATGAATTCAACAGAAGGCAATGTTCCAACTTTAGCAGGTTAGCCCCACGTTAGCATGAAGCAGGCTAACTCAGTGCTAGCTACTTAGCTTCAAATAAACGGGTGATTCTATGACAGCATAGCGCTATTCTACATTACAGATCCATCTTTTTCCGAGAACCAGTAACAAAACCCAAAAGAGGTTCGCCCTGGAGAGGCTAGCACACAGCGGAGCTGCTCGGCTATGAGGTTAGCCCTGGAGAGGCTAGCACACCGCGGAGCTGCTCGGCTCTGTGACCCGCCGACGTGGAGGAGCTACCGGCGACATGCTAGTCCGCTGAATGAAACACAGTTCTGGATGTTGGACGATTTTAAGGAACCGGCTGACTGATGGAAGCTACAGCTGGGTAGCAGCTATGGCTAAGCTAAGTAGCAGCTAGGCCAATCTAAGTAGCCGCTAGGCTAAGATAGGTAGCAGCTAGGCTAAGCTTGAATCGAAGTTCGAACGAAGAAATGTAAACAGGTTTCCGAAGTAACGTCCTGAATAATAAAGTACCGAACAACCGGGCTCCAACGCTTAGGAACAAACAACTTTAAGAAACCAAATATCTGGTTAAAGTGTGAAGTGTTGATCTGAGGATTTAGATCAGTTAACCCCGGGGTTAGATCAGCTAACCCTGTTAGCCTCACTAGCTTCCTTCTGTCGCGTCACCAGACCGATCGAGACCCTCGTATCCTTTAAAGCGAGAGTAGAACAGTGCGGTGCGGGTAGAGCTAGGACCTCCACGGAGAGCGTCTTGTCCCCCGGTGTAGTTCAAAGGGTCGTCCCCCGGTGTGGTTCAAGCTGCGGCAGGCCTTTACTCTGAGACGCTCCGCTTGTCTTCTGTCGCCACTGCCTGCCTGGCAGTCGGCTCACGGTCCAGTGCAGCCAATAGGAGCCGAGTTGGACCAGCTCACCACCTACTGCTCCTCTCTCCTCCTACTGGTTGGTCCTACTGGGCCTACTGGGACCACTGGTCCTACTGGGCCCCGTGACCACTGGTTCTACTGGGACCAGGACCACTGGTCCTACTGGGACCAATGGTCCTACTGGGCCCCCGGACCAGTGGTCCTACTGAGATCAGGACCACTGATCCTACTGGGACCACGACCACTGGTCCTACTGGGACCAATGGTCCTACTGGGACCAGGACCACTGGTCCTACTGGGCCCCGGGACCACTGGTCCGACTGGGGCCACTGGTCCTACTGGGCACCGGGACCACTGGTCCTTCTGGGACGACTGGTCCGACTGGGGCCACTGGTCCTACGGGGCCACTGGTCAGACTGGGACCACTGGTCAGACTGGGACCACTGGTCCGACTGGATCCCGGGACCAGGGATCTGTAGGGTTATGTTGGTGTCTTAGAATGGTTCTTGATGGTTTCATAGTATATTCTCTGTCACGTCGCTGCAGGCACCTAGTGTTAATTGTATTATTTCTGAGTTGTTCTGGTTGGGCTTTGATTTCCCTAGCTCGCTTGAAAAACAAACGATGCATATAGATCGTCGTTAATGCCAATAGACAGAATCGAACGATTCAGCCCCCATTTCAGAGTATCTAGCGCCACCAACTGGTTAATGTTGCACTTACCTCACGTCCACTTGAGGCAAGGATGAGCCCGACCTCTTTCAACGTTATCTCATTTGCATTTCATTCTCATTTCCAATTCTTTTTTAGATGAAGAATGAATAATTTATAATCCCACTAAACCCAGAGTGTGTTTCAGGAGGCTACACTCTGCATGGGTTTAGCAGTCTCTGCAGTGTTACAATAGAATCGATGTATCGGCGAGGAGCATGTGGCTATGATGCCCCTAAAAATACAATGCACATATAAAATGGAGAACCACCAAACCTCACCCTCTCTACTGCAGAACATTTCATTTAATCTAATTACTACTAATAATAATAAATATAACCTTAAGCGTTGATTAACGGGGGGGGTGAACGAAGAAGTTCCCCTTAATGCCATACTGTGTCTTACCGTGAAGTTAGTTTGATGTTGGATATTAGACAGATATTCAAATGAGATCAAGGATACCCAGAAAATTTCCATTTCTCGGATTTCCTAACTGTGCATTTTGTCCCCCTTAGTGGCAGGTTTCTTTCTGCAAGGAAGAGTATGCAGTCGATCACTTGAGTCAACAGGCTCTCTGCAATTCGCTATCAATAGTTTTACCTAGGCATAAGCGGGATGCCAATTCTTTCCACATCAGATAAGCATTTATGTGGTAGCCACTTGTTTCATGGTGCGGAGCTTTTGAAAATTTGAGGTAGAAATGGATCATTCTGAGGCTTGTGAAGGACCAGTCAGTATGTTGACTCGTATAGTAAGGCCAAATTACTCAAAATGGCTAAGTTACCATAGATGCAGAACATTACATACAGTAATGTATATAGAAAAAAAAACACGTACTTCGGGAACCTGCTGGAAGAACACTTTCTTTATTATTTAAATGAGTATTTTTCTATTCCTCAGCCCCCCCCAACGCTCCACTGCTTGGTCAAAGTTGAATTGGCTTATGTCTGGTCCCTCGATCCGCACCATCAGCAGGTGGTTGAGGTTCTTAGTTGTTAGTGTAGCGAACAATCGCAATAAAAAAAAAACACATTTGTTTGAAGGGTTGACTGATTGCTCAGCACATAAACGTGTATGACACGCTAGTAGTGTAGCGCTGTTTTATTACACAGATGCGTTCGCTACACAGATGCGAACGCGGTTAGGAGCACGTCTGTCTCCTGTGCGCGGTCTTGCTCGCTCGCTCTCCATTCCGGGAGATTTTAAGTAATTTAAAATTTTCGACAAGGAGGCGCTGGGTTGAAACAAGGAGGCGCAGCGCCCCTCTTTCCCGGTTTAGATTAACCCCTGATGCAAAACAATAGACTCTGTTAGAACTGTTGGAGTACAGTAACCAATAGGGGTGGGACAAATAATCGATTCTTCGATGCATCGCAATACTGTGTAGAACGATTCAGTCTCGATTCAGATACGATAATAATCTTTTTTTTTCTTTTTGGATTATTAATTTATTAACTTTTTGATTATTAACAGAGTTATAAAGTATCAACTTTATAACGATAATGTATCAACTTTATAACTCCGTTTTTACTGGGTCTATTGACATAAAACAAAGACTTGCATAGAGATAGAAGTAAAACAAAAAACCACAAACAAGTTCCTTTATTTTTGTTGTTATGATCCGTTATATTGTAGGCTCCATTCTGATCAGTACACAGTTGCAAGACAACAGTAACCTGTTGTTTTACAAGTAGTAGATTTAGCTAACCTGAATATTTACAAGCCTCCTCTTGATAAACTGACATAAAAACGACTGTCTTTCAACCACTTTGAAAAGCTTTCTTTCATCCCTGCGCACCCTTTCTCCTTCCCAATCTTTCTTTTTCTATGTTGTGACCCCTAGGGCTTTCTTCTCTGCCTCTCCATATTGAGGTATGTGTAGACCCCGAAGCCATTTGTTTTGAGAATAATGGCTGGCTGTGAAGTTGAAGTTATTGGCTGGCTAGCCGGCTCAGCCAAAACCTAAATGGCTGCTGCCAGGGGCGGACTGGCCATCGGGAATACCGGGGACACCCCCGGTGGGCCGATGGCCGAAAATATAATCCCACCGGCCCATCACTATCATGTACCGGCCCATCATCGCATCAGCCGAAATGATTAACACAGCGGCACAAGCGTAATTTTCTCCAAGAGCTATACCTATCTTAATCGCACTGACTGACTGACTGACTGACTGACTGACTGACTGACTGACTTTTATACTGCTACTCGCAATCGGTCTTCACACTCATAGTGACTATTTTTCGATTTTTTTTTAAGTGTCTTCTAATATGTGTTTTACAGACTTCGGAAGTCCAAAGTAAGAAAAGATCTCCACCTTATTAATAAACACCTCTAAATTGGTTCTTACACAGCCGAAGTGTTCTCAACTGTGCGGATTGAGGTAGAGAATTTGGATTTGCATACATACACACAACGCGGCACCCAGTTCTACGCATGCGCTCATGAGGCCCAGTGATGCTGGTGGCGATACGATACAACGACCTACGGTAAGCTTACTGATCATGAATTAAAACGTCTCTAAATTATGTTTGACTTAGGACCTATGTTCTATGGCCAAGTTCGTTTGCATTGTAAATACAAGACAAGTCTGTAGCTGTTGCTAGCCCTCAGCCTACTCTACTCTGAAACAGCCAGCCGTTAGCCTACACTCTAATGTTGTGTGTTTGAGTGGTGGGCTAGCCCGTTAGCCCATTGGTGCGCGGTCCAGATACCGAATTATGATAGCCCTATACTCCGACAACAAGAAAGTCATTAGTCCGACAGCCCACCGCCCAGGATAGGGTGGTGTCATTTATGTGCCATGGTGTACTGTATGATGATGTTATGATGTTCATTTATGAAGACGTGAAAACAGTGGTAGCACTGGCGTGCGAAGTGCTGCAAGATGCGGCGGGAACCACACCACCTCCACCACAAAAAATGAATTCAGTTCACAATTTAGTGGGTACTACTCTTGATACAGTAGAGTAACATCTGATCCATCATTTATTCTCTTTTCTATTCTTTGTCTTTGTCTTCTATTTTTTGTCTCTCTCTTCTATTAAACGCAGGTACACACCCAGTCGGATGAACTCTACCCATTACTGTGATGGACGTGGAGTATACTTTTTTTGTTAATAAATAACACCTTTTGGAAGTGTATAATGCGTCCACTCTCACTGATTGCTATTAACTCATTGCATGGCTTAAGAGGTATGTGGAAAATAGTTGCACAGTTGGAGTCAGGCTTTTAGCTAGGATTTTTTGTACAGCACTTGATCGTTTTTAGGTAATATTGCAATTACACTGATTTATTTATATGTTTAGTAATTTAATACATAATAACAGTGAGTGTAACTGAAACTAGGTAACAAGGTACAAAATTCAAGTAACAACTTTAACAAAAAGAAACAACTTTCTACACAACTTTAAAGTGTATGATGTATATTGTATTGTATTGAATTTAGATTAATTAAGACCACCACCTTAACACACAAACTCTTGTTGAACTCATAAAGTAGTAGGTTCAGTGACGTGCGGTGAGACAGCTGTCTTCTGTAGCTTCTGCGAGCCTGTGAATCAATGTTTCGTTGGAATCATGATGCAACGTTGTTGTAGCGGGAATACAGCAATGCTATTTCTAATTGGCAGGGCATATGTATGATTCTAGACTTCGCTAAGCACTGAAGCGACTGAAACGGTGAATTTTGATCACATTCAGCGAAGTTAACAGGTAAAACGGGAGAAAAATAGGGCGTCTTTAGGCCGTCCTGCCTAAAAGTAGGGCGTCCCATTTCTTCTTATTTTTTAGTAGACTATAGGGCAGACGCCCTGCTAGCTAAAAGCCTGGTTGGTGTAGACATTCGAGAGACCAAAAAGACTGAAAAGGTGTGTTATCGAATTTAGTGGGCCGGTCTGGTTCAAAATGCCCGGGCCGATTTTTTGTCCCAGTCCGCCCCTGGCTGCTGCAGCCGCCAATTTTTTCATGGCTACACATGGCTGACATTTTTCATGTGTCTGTCTTTATGTGATAGGACTTTGACTTTTGCCCAAAAATCATATTCGAAGTTTGTTTGTTTATTAATATTAATATTCGAATATTTATTAATAATCTTTTGACCATTAAATGCCTTCAGTAAAACCTGGATTGGGCTTCGCAAGGTTTGTTTACCGGCGTTGCTATGGTTACCGGTCTTGCGTGTTCCAACGGTTTATTCGGTTTCTAATAAATAGCTGTCTAATCAATACTTCATTCACATTCGGAGTCAAAGCCCTACTATGTGATAGAATTATTACTTGATGCAAATAATTGTAGCTGGCTCAGCCAAGGTTTATCAGATGGCCGCTTATTGTGGCTTATACTATTATTGGCTGGCGGCGGCTTCGGGGTCTAGGTATGTGTCATCAGATGACAATACGGTTCAAATGAAGCTCGCCTCTACTATATTCTCTTGCATAAACATCTATACTCTCTCGCACACACTATTATACTCTCTCACACACGTTTGTGTATGTGTATGAGTATACTGGTGTATACGTGTGTGTGTGTGTGTGTGTGTGTGTGTGTGTGTGTGTGTGTGTGTGTGTGTGTGTGTGTGTGTGTGTGTGTGTGCAGGGCCGTCGGACTGCGGGGACAAAGGGGACAGTTGTGGGGGGGCCCAAGGCAGAGGGGGGGCCCATGACCAAAAAAAAAAAAAAAAAAAAATATTTTTTTTACCCTTTGGCCAGTCCGCAACGGTTTTCGTTACAACGGTGCGGTAAAGCGAACGCAATACCGCCCCCGCTGCTCCGATTCTACGGCCAATCTCACACTCCATAGTACCCTCACTCGCGAACAAGACCCCGAGGTACTTGAACTCCTTCACTTGGGCTAAGGACTCATTTCCTACCCGGAGTAAGCAATCCACCGGTTTCCTGCTAAGAGTCATGGCCTCAGATTTAGCGGTGCTGATCCTCATCCCAGCCGCTTCACACTCGAGCGCCAGCCGATCCAGTGAGTGCTGAAGGTCACAGGCCAATGATCCAATGAGGACCACATCATCTGCAAAAAGCAGTGACGAGATCCTCAGACCACCGAACTGCAACCCCTCCCCACCACGACTACGCCTCGAAGTCCTGTCCAGGTATATCACAAACAGCGTTGGTGACAAGGCGCAGCCCTGGCGGAGACCAGCACCCACTGAGAACGAAACTGACCGAGGACGCGAACACAGCTCTCGCTTTGGGAGTACAGAGATTGGATGGCCCTGAGGATAGACCCCCTTACCCCATACTCCCGCAGCACCTCCCACAGTTTCTCCCGGGGGACCCGGTCATACGCCTTCTCCAGATCCACAAAACACATGTAGACCGGATGGGCATACTCCCAGGCCCCCTCCAGGATCCTTGCGAGAGTGAAGAGCTGGTCCGTAGTTCCACGACCGGGGCGAAAACCGCATTGTTCCTCTTCAATCTGAGGTTCGACGATCGGCCGAACCCTCCTTTCCAGCACCTTGGAGTAGACTTTACCAGGGAGGCTGAGAAGTGTGATACCCCGGTAATTGGCACACACTCTCTGGTCCCCCTTTTTGAAAAGGGGAACCACCACCCCGGTTTGCCACTCCTTTGGCACTGTACCCGACTCCCACGCGATGTTGAATAGGCGTGTCAACCATGACAGCACCTCAACACCCAGAGCCTTTAGCATTTCTGGCTGGATCTCATCAATCCCACGGGCTTTGCCACTGCGGAGTTGTTTGACTACCTCAGTGACCTCCACCAGGGAAATTGACGACGAAACACCACCAACCTCGAGCTCTGCCTCCAACATAGAGGGCGTGTTATTCGGATTCAGGAGTTCCTCAAAGTGTTCCTTCCAACGTCCGACAACCTCCTCAGTTGAGGTCAACAGAGTCCCATCCTTATTGTACACAGCTTGGATGGTTCCCCGTTTCCCCCTCCTGAGGTGCCGGATAGTCTTCCAGAAACACTTTGGTGCCGACCAAAAGTCCTTCTCCATGGCCTCTCCGAACTCCCACACCCGCTGCTTAGCCTCCGACACGGCAGCAGCTGCAGCCCTTCGAGCCTGTCGGTACCCTGCAACCGAGTCAGGAGTCCTCCAGGATATCATATCCCGGAAGGCCTCGGACGGCTTCCCTGACCACCGGTGTCCACCACGTGTCCGAGGGTTACCGCCCCTTGAGGAGCCTAAGACCCTGAGGCCACAGCTAGCCACCGCAGCTTCAGCAATGGAGGCTTTGAACACCGCCCACTCCGGCTCAATGCCCCCAACCTCCACAGGAATGCCAGAAAAACTCAGCCGGAGGTGTGAGTTGAAGATACCTAGGACGGGGGCCACCTCCAGACGTTCCCAGTTCACCCGCACTGCTCGTTTGGGCTTACCAGGTCTATCCGGAAATTTACCCCATTCCCTGATCCAACTCACAACCAGATGGTGGTCGGTTGACAGTTCCGCCCCTCTCTTAACCCGAGTGTCCAAAACATGCAGCCTCAGATCAGATGACACGATCACGAAATCTATCATCGATCTTCGGCCTAGGGTACTCTGGTACCAGGTACACTTATGAGCACCCTTATGTTCGAACATGGTGTTTGTTATGGATAATCCATGACTAGCACAGAATTCCAATAACAAACAACCGCTCGGGTTTATATCAGGGAGGCCGTTCCTCCCCACCACGCCTCTCCAGGTGTCTCCATCGTTGCCTACGTGGGCGTTGAAGTCACCCAGCAGAACTACGGAGTCCCCTACTGGAGCCCCATACAGGACTCAATTTAGGGTCTCCAAGAAGGCCGAGTACTCTGAGCTGCTGTTTGGTGCATACGCACAAACAACAGTCAGAGTTTTCCCACCTACAACCCTTAGGCGCAGGGAGGCGACCCTCTCGTCTACCGGGGTAAACTCCAACACCGCGGCGCACAGCCGGTGATTTATGAGTATCCCCACACCCGCCCGGCGCCTCACGCCCTCGGCAACTCCCGAGAAGAATAGAGTCCAACCCTTATCCAGGAGTACGGTACCAGAGCTGAGACTGTGCGTGGAGGTAAGCCCCACCAGATCTAACTGATAGCGCTCCACCTCCCTCACAAGCTCCGGTTCCTTTCCCCACAGCGAGGTGACGTTCCACGTCCCCAGAGCCAGCTTCTGCCGACCGGGTCTGGTCCGTCGAGACCCCTGACCTTCGCTGCCACCCATGTGGCTGCGCACCCGACCCCAACGGGTCTTCCCACAGGTGGTGGGCCCATGGGATGAAGAGAGGGGGGGTGCCACGTAGTTTGTTCGGGCTGTTCCCGACCGGGCTCCGTGGCAAACCCGGCCACCAGGCGCTCGCCATCGAGCCCTCCGTCTGGGCCTGGCTCCAGACGGGGGCCCCGGGCTTCCTCCGGGCCGGGTCACATCTCCTCTTCTTCCGTTATTCATTGAGGATTTTTGAACCATTCTTAGTCTGGCCCCTCACCTGAGACCACTCTGCCATGAGAGACCCTACCAGGAGCACAAGGCTCCAGACAACACAGCCCTCAGGTTCACAGGGACACGCAAACCTCTCCACCACGATAAGGTGACGGTTCCAGGAGAGGATTGTTCAGGTTGTTCTTACTTTTTTTATTTATTTTTTAGGGCCAGCTTTTTCCCAGAGAGCCACAATTTTCACAGAGTAACCCTAAGAAGCACCCTGGTTGAAGGTCTAATGGACAAGTTTGTTTAGATACATTTCTAGCAACGGCTTGTTGCCAATGCGTTTCAATGGCGCATTTGATGATGCTGTGTAAACCTTTCCTGTAGGGCTGGAGCCCTGAAGTTGATAATCGTATGTGTGTCCTTTGAGACCCCCTTTGATATGAAAGAGACCCCAGGTCTATAGCCCTCTTTCATATATATGAAACCACCACCACTGGGACGTGGCAACAATTCTCCATATCCATATGGGGAGGAGGGGGGGTGCTTGTGGACAGTATGGGTGTACACTAGACATAAATAGGAAGCACACTCAAGAGGAGGAATGGCCTCTCACACATATTCAATTAATTGTTTCAAATAACCCTGCCTCTTTAAATCAATGTTTTGATTTCAAGAATAGGTTATAGGCTGTGTGTTACTATAAAATCTGTCCATGCGTGTCTCAGAGTGACGTAACAAGCCACCAGACAGCGATTAAAAAAAGTTCATTAAAAAAGTAACTTATTAATTACGTCTAAACTGCGGAGAATAGAAACATATTCCAAGGTGCCTTTCGAAGGAAACCTTGGAATATCTGTCTACTTCCTAACCAGCGGACCCTAGTTTATGACAAAAACAACACAATTGACGGCAGCTCCGTTGCCGCCCACGTGGTTTGGAGCCATGTAAGGGGCACAGGGGGCTGACAACCACCATAGCAACCATGAGAGTCACGTGACATGGACGCAGGCCCATTGAAAAGAAAAGGACAAAAAACGTAGGCATGTCACATGTTTACAGCCGTTATTGTATTTAATTGATTAAATATTAAAATAGATATTATATAAATATACCATTATTTTGTTATAATATTATAAGTAGACCATAGCTTTTATTCAATTATCGTTATAACAAGATCTGTGTCCGACCATTGACCATCGATTCGGAAATTCTATGAATTAAATTCATATTGACGTATGGCGATGGACCGTATGGCACTATATCCCTTAACTCCCATCTTGAATAGACCATTCTCGTTGCTTCGAGGAAGTCTGGTGGTCTCCGTATATAATAAATAAATACATAAATATATTTATATATTTATTACACAGCTCTTCTCAATGCTGTGGAACGCTCACTAAAATATTTACATAAGCACTTTTAATGGCGTAACTATACTGAAATATCATATTATCCACCCAGAATAAAAAGTATGTCCGCCATTTTCACAGAAAAATATCCTAAAAACTATCCAATAGGAAAGATGCTCACAGCGTCTATTAGAGAGGTCGTCGGGTTAATACAGGAGTGAATGGGCTGCTGGAACACCCCCTTTCCGTCTGCAGACGACGCAGTAGGGTACCTTTCCCGTCAGCCACCGACGCTAAAGTGCCTTGGCCAACAGTCGGTATTTGACGTTCTCGGAGTGAGACTGTGTTGGTCTGCATTGGTCTGGGGCCTCTGGGTCCCATAACTCGGAAGCTATTGAGCAAAAAGCCGTTTTCTATAGAAAATGAATGGGATTTTTTAAAAATTCAAATAAAATAGGAAGTGCAAAATATACATTTTGAGTGAGGTGTGTGTTGTTAGGAGCTCGGTGTTCGAACGGAGCTCGGCCCTCGGATGTGTGATATGGCTGGGCTGGGCCGGGTCCATTAAAAAAAAAAAAAAAGGCAAACCTCAAGTAAACCTCGTCGGCCCAAAAAGGCCTGCCAGCCCACCGGGCGGTACGCCCGATGGCCAGACGACGCGCAGCGGCGTACGGCAAGCCATCCCCGCCAGAAAACAGCATCATTTAGACGCGTATCACCTTCATTACGCCGTAAAAAACGCCATAAAATGTAGAAGAACGCCGTATTTTACGCCGTCATGCGCAAAAAAAACCACAGCTTTTTATGCCACAATTAAGCCTTTCAAGAGTGCGCGTAAAAAGTGCGCTCTTAATAATCTCTGCCCTTCTTTTCTCTCAGCCAATGCATTTGAAGTGTTTGCGCCCAATCGCTGAACAAGACAAGCAGACCAAATCAGTTTAACACAGATCTGCTTTGAAGAGTTCTCCTCTCATTTGTTGTTAGTTGTAGCGTCATATAGATATATATTAGTAAATCCAGTTCCAACAGTGTGGTCACCGTGGCCGTGGCCCAATTGATAGAGACGCTTGCTCTGTAGGCGAGAGGTTGTTTAAAAATAAATAATAACAATACATATAGAGGGTTTTCACGGCGCGTCATCAGCGCGTCATCAATCCGGCAGTCGCCATGTTGGAGGTACTCGGCAAGGTAAATAAACCGCACGCCAAGGTAAATAAAGCGCACGCCGCAGTAGATCCCGAATATCTTCGTGGAAAATGGTAAATTATTGCCGTGTTTTTGGCTGTACCAATCGGTCAGACCGCGAAAAACATTTGTATGGACAGAGTATTACAGACTGCCAAAAGTTATAACTAATCAAGGAGAACAATGCCAAAAGTTGTTAGAGGAAAGGAGGCGCTTGTGGTTAGCGAAGCTGAACCAGGATCTACGTGGCAAAAATCTGGACAACGTCCGAATTTGTTCGGCCCATTTCTTGTCAGGTAAGTGACATGTTTTTATGTTGCATTATTGACTTAATATCTGATTAGGATCATATTTAATAGCCTGCTACAGTAGCAACACAGTTCTTAAAATGTAGAGCTACAATGTGCTGTATTTCTCATTGTATTCCAGGTAAAAGGTCTGACCTTTATCAAAAGGATGACCCAGATTGGGTGCCATCTGTCGGAATGACAGGTCAGCAAAGGTCTCCTGAAAAAGCTGGGACATCATCACGCTACAGCCGTCGTGGGAATAGAACCCAGCAGAGACTGAGAGAAGCTGCTGCTGATGCTGCTGCTGGTGCTGGAGTTGCTGCAGAGACTGATGATTCTGAGACTGATGACCCTACTACAAGTGGTTATTTCAGCAGCAATTTGTGCAGCACAGAGACTCAAAGTGAATTGACTGGTGATTTAATTGAGGGTTAGGTTGATTAAAGACATTATTGCATTACTTACTTTGGCCTTCGCAACACATCTGTCGTCGATGACTTGGTATTGAATCTCCCTCACCCATCCACACACCATCTGGTTATAGGCCTCCAAACTTTTGTACGCTTTAAGGTCTTCCGCTGTGTATGGGCTTGGCGAGAAAACCAGGTAGTTGACGATGTCAGGATAACAAACAGACGGAAGACTCTCCGGGTCGTCATTGATCCAAGACGAGGGAGCCAACTCGTAGGGATCTGCACCACCAATCAAATCTAACTTCCTCAAATATCGTGCTTTTTCGCCCGGTCCAAGTCCTTCCCTGTATGCCTTTGCATCTATAACGCCTTTTGACGAGCTTTTCTTGGGTTTATGACCTTTATCCATCGCAGCGTTTTCGTTTATCCAGCGCAGAGTTTACATGCATTACAGTGCAGTGTTTACATCGAGTGCCTCCAACATGGCCGCGCATCCGGGTTACTGCCCAAGACGTGACGTCGGTGAAAACCCTCTATAAAGACGTTTCAAACGTTCCATCGAGTCCCTCGCATTCTACAATGGCCAGCTTTATTGTTTCCCATGGGAGCCGGCAACTTAGTCTGTGAGTGGACGATCTGAAACTAAATCGGAAACTAGATTTCTTCTTCGAAGGTTGTGCTCCACACAGAACCTCCTCACCTTCATAACGGAGTACTTCGGGGCACCAGATTGCTTTAGAGCGGTACTGATCGCGTCGTGTCTTTCCAGTGTCAAATATTTCACGAATAAAATCACCATAAGGTTAAAGTGCGGCCATAACTAAGGCTAAATATAATTAGACAGTCTATTGCTGGTTTAGGTGGTTGGCTCTTTTTTCTTCGCTGTGTTCTGCCTTCTGGTGTAGCCTATAACTATAAATGTAGGCCCTATCTATTTTTGTAGGCCCTATTTGTTTTTCTGTTTCGGGTTTTAAAAACCTCATCCTCATCCTCATCGTCATCCGCTTATCCGGGGTCGGGTCGCGGGGGGAGCAGCTCAAGCAAGGGGCCCCAGACTTCCCTTTCCCGGGCCACATTGACCAGCTCTGACGGGGGGATCCCGAGGCGTTCCCAGGCCAGTGTTGAGATATAATCTCTCCACCTAGTCCTGGGTCTTCCCCGAGGTCTCCTCCCCACTGGACGTGCCTGAAACACCTCCCAAGGAAGGCGCCCAGTGGGCATCCTTACCAGATGCCCGAACCACCTCAGCTGACTCCTTTCTAAGTAAAGGAGCAGCGGCTCTAATCCGAGTTCCTCACGGATGGCTGAGCTTCTCACCCTATCCCTAAGGGAGACGCCAGCCACCCTTCTGAGAAAACTCATCTCGGCCGCTTGTACCCGCGATCTCGTCCTTTCGGTCATCACCCAGCCCTCATGACCATAGGTGAGGATAGGAACGAAGATCGACCGGTAGATCGAGAGCTTTGCCTTGCGGCTCAGCTCTCTTTTCGTTACAACGGTGCGGTAAAGCGAACGCAATACCGCCCCCGCTGCTCCGATTCTCCGGCCAATCTCACGCTCCATAGTGCCCTCACTCGCGAACAAGACCCCGAGGTACTTGAACTCCTTCACCTGGGCTAAGGACTCATTTCCTACCCGGAGTAAGCAATCCACCGGTTTCCTGCTAAGAGTCATGGCCTCAGATTTAGCGGTGCTGATCCTCATCCCAGCCGCTTCACACTCGGCCGCCAGCCGATCCAGTGAGTGCTGAAGGTCACAGGCCGATGATCCAATGAGGACCACATCATCTGCAAAAAGCAGTGACGAGATCCTCAGACCACCGAACTGCAACCCCTCCCCACCACGACTACGCCTCGATATCCTGTCCATGTATATCACAAACAGGATTGGTGACAAGGCGCAGCCCTGGCGGAGACCAGCACCCACTGGTTTTAAACACCAACACACAAAACAAACAAACACATAATCAAATGCCGTTATTTGTTTATTCCTTTTGCCCTTTTTCAGTTTCAAAACCAAATCAGAAAAACGAAAAAGCAATCCTGTTAATTGTTTTTTCGGATTTTGTTATAAATCGGAATATTCAAAGAACGAACCATACACAGATTCTCCTACCTCATCACTTTACTGACACACAATGTGTGGTGACAGTAAAGTGACAGGATCATTCGATAGACAAAAATCTTTCCATCGAACTAATTTAATTTAGGAGGATAGTCATTGCACAGCTGTAACCAAGTATTCTCATTATAGCCTAGTTATATCCTAGTTTTGCATCGTATCCTATTTTCATATTTCATGTGGCATCTGTATTTTTATGTAGGCTAGAGCACCTGTATTTTAAATGTAGCTTATATCTTCTTTTTACATTTTACCTTTTGCTGAGGTGGGCGCTGTATTAGCCTACTGTATAGGCTATCTGTATTTGTGTAAGAGTAATTTATATTTTGCAACCTGCTGGATTATGAAAGTTAGTTTGGGGTAAATAAAGTGTCTGTCTGTCTGTCTGGGGGAAAATGCCGTGAAAAATGTACGCACGGTGCGTTCAGGATTAGGACTGATATAGCATATGTCGGTCTAGGCCTAATCAATCGGGTTTTAATATTTGAAGCATTCATATCAGTCTATTCTTTTCGTAGGCTACTCTGCTGTTGGCCTTGATGGGGAGATATTTTTTTGCTTCCATGCACAAATAGTTGAATCCAACAACATTCCTGCGTCTCCCCCTCCTACAGAGCCCATTTAAGCACTGTGTCAGACTCAGTAGACTGTTACAAGCCTCTGAACGTTGTTAGAGCATGGCTCCCCAGTTCATCAGTGTCTCTCTCTATGGCTCCCTCTCACTCCCTTCCACTGTGTATTTATATCGATTGAACAAGAGAGGATGTTACGATAACTCTGCGAAAATAAAGGCTCCATGGCTGTAATGATTTAAATAGAAATAACTTATAAAGCGTGTAACAAGACACCTAGATGATCTGGCTGGCTGACTAGAAAGGCACTGAATTTGGAACTTATAACACAGGAGGTCTGGCTTGCGGAATAAAAAGCATTGCGATCATAAAAGCGTGACCATCTGACAAAAGCACAAATCTGACAATAAATGGATTCGATCCGACAACCTCTTGCCTAGCGTCTCTACCGATTGGACCACGGTTATCACAACGTTGAAACTGCATTTACTAATATATATATCTATATGACGCTACAACTAACGCCAAATGAGAGGAGATCTGTGCTGAACTGATTTGGTCTGCTTGTCTTGTTCAGCGATTGGGCGCAAACGCTTCAAATGCATTGGCTGAGAGAAAAGAAGGGCGGAGATTATTAGCGTACTAGAGAAACGCCGTATTTTACGGCGTTGTGATGTGCACAAAAGCGCCGTATTTTACGTGCGGTTTGATGTGCAATACTGCGCTTTTTACGCACGCTCTTGAAAGGCTTAATTGCGGGGTAAAAAGCGGCGCTTTTTTGCGCATGACGGCGTAAAATACGCAGTTTTTCTACATTTTACGGCGTTTTTTACGGCGTAATGAAGGTGATACGCGTCTAAATGATGCCGTTTTCTGGCGGGGATGGCTTGCCATAGCGGCGTGCATTTCACGCGCCTCAAAAGCTGCCCCTAGCACCAACAGGATGCTGTGCGACGTCACGCTGCAGTATAAAATCAGGAAGTCACCTGCCGACCAACCGCAAGAAAGAGACGAAACCCCATGGCTGAGTAGCCTATTGTAGCCAGGTTTATTTATTTTCCATCTTTTTTGGCTGAATAATTTGAAAAATGTATAATCTGCGCAGTGAAAGTATGTTTTCAAGCAGCAGATCTACCAACTTAGTTTGTAGGGCACTTTATCGTTTTATTTACTGTCATTTCTTATTTATTATATTTTGTGCAATTATTCATCTACTGCATCAACAATCTCCATAAGTGCAGGACCTTCTATTAAGCCTTTTTAGTATATAGTGCAGTCACCTTTTAAGGCCAATTGTTATTGTGTGCATTTATTGTATTGAGCTACTGGATGGCTTTATTGGTCCCTATTGGGACCAATAAAGTAGCTATCTATCTATCCATCTATATAGCCTTAACATAGACACATTTACATGTATGCAGCCAGTAGTTATCCATTTTAATTGAACACAAGCTCTTTTACATATTATTGAGGGTTTTTTATTTCAACAGAACAAAGAATTGTTGGCAGCCAGACAGAGGGTGGCTGCCCTCCATCTGCTGCGCCGTAGACGGGCAAGGAGAAGACGAAGGGTTTGGGTGCACCCCATCAATGAACGGAGACAAGAACAGGGGGTATACCACAATCTGATCCAGGAGCTCCGTGCAGATCCTGAGAGGCACCGCCAATATTTCAATTCGCCACTAGGAAGTGTGCAATGGCAGAACCGTATGGTGTAGCGTAGTAGTCATGATGACCTATAATTTAGTTATTATCCCTCTCTGGTATAAATACTCTTTTGCATACATATATATAAATACTTTTTTTGATCCCTCAGGATAAATACAGTGATGTTATTGCTGTGCTGGACTCAGTAGCCAGTCTATTTTATTTGAGTGCTCGAGACACTTAATGTTATTTTTCCTTAAATCCAGAGAGACAGTTAATACATGATCTGATACCAGAGAGACAGTTAATACATGACAATGCATTTTTGAACTTTGCCTGTGTTTTCTTTTACTCATCTATTTTATTGTATGAGAATGTTTCTATGTGAAGCACTTTGAGTGTGCTTCATGTATGAAAAGTGCTATATAAATGAAGTTGCCTTGCCTTAAATAAAAATATACATATTACAAGTAATCTGGTTTCTACCTACATGGTGTGATTAGCCATTATGTGACCTGATTTTGTCTATTTCCCATTATGGTTAAAGGTTTGGGTACTTAGACGACCATTGAAGAGCCAATCTCCAGAGCTATGGCTCGCCAGGCAATGTCTTTTTTGGAGTTGTCTTTGTAATGACGGGAACTTTGGTCATACAATTCGGCATATTTCTCCACCTCGACGACCAGTCTCTCATCATCCATTCTCGTAATTGTTTCCCACAAACGAAAGAGGGGGACATCCAGTGGTGAGGGGTAGATACGGAGGTGCCTACGGGACCCGGGATGTACGAACCAGCTTTTAAATAGCGCTTTTTCAGGGGCGGCGACGCTGGGGAACAGAACATTGGTGTGAAGCCAGTTGGGCGGCGTTCTGCCGCATGGCCAGTCGGCGCCAGTGTGGGCGTACATCCGGAATAATGGGGGCAGACTTTTTGACCCGCCGCCTCGGCGCCGGTGTGTTTAAAGGCCTAAACACAAGAGAGGTAAAGAGAGGTAAAGATAGGTAAAGGTAAAGAGAGGTAAAGAGAGGTAAAGAGAGGTAAAGAGAGGTAGAGAGAGGTAGAGAGAGGTAAAGAGAGGTAGATAGAGGTAAAGAGAGGTAGAGGTAAAGAGAGGTAAAGAGAGGTAAAGAGAGGTTGAGAGAGGTAAAGAGAGGTAAAGAGAGGTAGAGAGAGGTAAAGGTAAAGAGAGGTAAAGAGAGGTAGAGAGAGGTAGAGAGAGGTAAAGAGAGGTAGAGAGAGGTAAAGAGAGGTAAAGAGAGGTAGAGGTAAAGAGAGGTAGAGGTAAAGGGAGGTAGAGAGAGGTAGAGAGAGGTAAAGAGAGGTAAAGAGAGGTAGAGAGAGGTAGAGAGAGGTAGAGAGAGGTAAAGAGAGGTAGAGAGAGGTGAAGAGAGGTAAAGAGAGGTAAAGAGAGGTAGAGAGAGGTAAAGAGAGGTAGAGAGAGGTAAAGAGAGGTAGAGAGAGGTAAAGAGAGGTAGAGGTAAAGAGAGGTAAAGAGAGGTAGAGAGAGGTAAAGAGAGGTAAAGAGAGGTAGAGAGAGGTAAAGGTAAAGAGAGGTAGAGAGAGGTAAAGGTAAAGAGAGGTAAAGAGAGGTAGAGAGAGGTAAAGGTAAAGAGAGGTAAAGAGAGGTAGAGAGAGGTAAAGAGAGGTAGAGAGAGGTAAAGAGAGGTAAAAAGAGGTAGAGGTAAAGAGAGGTAGAGGTAAAGGGAGGTAGAGAGAGGTAGAGAGAGGTAAAGAGAGGTAAAGAGAGGTAGAGAGAGGTAAAGAGAGGTAGAGAGAGGTAAAGAGAGGTAAAGAGAGGTAGAGGTAAAGAGAGGTAAAGAGAGGTAGAGAGAGGTAGAGAGAGGTAAAGAGAGGTAAAGAGAGGTAGAGAGAGGTAAAGAGAGGTAGAGAGAGGTGAAGAGAGGTAAAGAGAGGTAAAGAGAGGTAGAGAGAGGTAGAGAGAGGTAGAGAGAGGTGAAGAGAGGTAAAGAGAGGTAGAGAGAGGTAAAGAGAGGTAGAGAGAGGTAAAGAGAGGTAGAGAGAGGTAGAGAGAGGTAAAGAGAGGTAGAGAGAGGTAAAGAGAGGTAGAGGTTAAGAGAGGTAAAGAGAGGTAAAGAGAGGTTGAGAGAGGTAAAGAGAGGTAGAGAGAGGTAGAGAGAGGTAGAGAGAGGTAAAGAGAGGTAGAGAGAGGTAGAGAGAGGTAAAGGTAAAGAGAGGTAAAGAGAGGTAAAGAGAGGTAAAGAGAGGTAAAGAGAGGTAGAGAGAGGTAGAGAGAGGTAAAGAGAGGTAGAGAGAGGTAAAGAGAGGTAGAGGTTAAGAGAGGTAAAGAGAGGTAAAGAGAGGTTGAGAGAGGTAAAGAGAGGTAGAGAGAGGTAAAGGTAAAGAGAGGTAAAGAGAGGTAGAGAGAGGTAGAGAGAGGTAAAGAGAGGTAAAGAGAGGTAGAGGTAAAGAGAGGTAGAGGTAAAGGGAGGTAGAGAGAGGTAGAGAGAGGTAAAGAGAGGTAGAGAGAGGTAAAGAGAGGTAGAGAGAGGTAAAGAGAGGTAAAGAGAGGTAGAGAGAGGTAAAGAGAGGTAGAGGTAAAGAGAGGTAAAGAGAGGTAAAGAGAGGTAGAGGTAAAGAGAGGTAAAGAGAGGTAGAGAGAGGTAAAGAGAGGTAAAGAGAGGTAGAGAGAGGTAAAGGTAAAGAGAGGTAAAGAGAGGTAGAGAGAGGTAAAGAGAGGTAGAGAGAGGTGAAGAGAGGTAAAGAGAGGTAGAGGTAAAGAGAGGTAGAGGTAAAGGGAGGTAGAGAGAGGTAGAGAGAGGTAAAGAGAGGTAAAGAGAGGTAAAGAGAGGTAGAGAGAGGTGAAGAGAGGTAAAGAGAGGTAAAGAGAGGTAGAGAGAGGTAGAGGTAAAGAGAGGTAAAGAGAGGTAGAGAGGTAAAGAGAGGTAAAGAGAGGTAGAGAGAGGTAAAGGTAAAGAGAGGTAAAGAGAGGTAGAGAGAGGTAAAGAGAGGTAGAGAGAGGTAAAGAGAGGTAGAGAGAGGTGAAGAGAGGTAAAGAGAGGTAAAGAGAGGTAGAGAGAGGTAAAGAGAGGTAGAGGTAAAGAGAGGTAGAGAGAGGTAGAGAGAGGTAAAGGTAAAGAGAGGTAAAGAGAGGTAGAGAGAGGTAAAGAGAGGTAGAGAGAGGTAAAGAGAGGTAGAGGTAAAGAGAGGTAGAGGTAAAGGGAGGTAGAGAGAGGTAGAGAGAGGTAAAGAGAGGTAAGGAGAGGTAGAGAGGTAAAGAGAGGTAAAGAGAGGTAGAGAGAGGTAAAGGTAAAGAGAGGTAAAGAGAGGTAGAGAGAGGTAAAGAGAGGTAGAGAGAGGTAGAGAGGTAAAGAGAGGTAAAGAGAGGTAGAGAGAGGTAAAGGTAAAGAGAGGTAAAGAGAGGTAGAGAGAGGTAAAGAGAGGTAGAGAGAGGTAAAGAGAGGTAGAGGTAAAGAGAGGTAGAGGTAAAGGGAGGTAGAGAGAGGTAGAGAGAGGTAAAGAGAGGTAAAGAGAGGTAGAGAGAGGTAAAGAGAGGTAAAGAGAGGTAGAGGTAGAGAGAGGTAAAGAGAGGTAAAGAAGGAACGTGAGTAAGAGGAAAAACCACTGCTGGGGGCTGGACAGAGAGGCAACAGAGAGAGAGAGAATGAATATGCATTGTACTGAATAGACTATTTGTGTGCTTGGATGTGCTCTGTACTTGGTCCCTGAATGTAACCTATGCTATGGCCCCTGTTTTTAGAAAAAAACATAGAACCACCACTGGAATCGGTGACTCTGTGGTTCTTGGAGACTCTCCATCGCGTGAAAGCGCCATGTTGTAGGCCTATAGATCATTACATCTTGGTACACAGAGCACTGGTGAGACAACGGGTTGGATCAGAGGGAGAAAGTGTTTGAGGAAGGGAAAGGAATGTAAGGAACGTAGAGAGGGCGGGTGCAGACCGGCCCAGAGATAACAAATCAGGAGAGACTGTAGGAGCTATTCGAGTTACATGGTGATCACAGGATTTAGGAATAATTATCTAGACTCCATGACATGAGCAATTGGCATTAAAAGTTGTCTGCACACCGCTCGTCCACAGAAGTCCAGGGGTTATGGCGCTAGGGTACACAGCTGCACTCATCAAAAGAGTAATAGTTAATTAGAAAATGGAGTTAATGTATCGATTCAATGTTGAATAAACTAGATAAGGACAACATAGAGAGACGTGTTGGGTTCATCGTAGTGAATCAAAATGTGGAAAACACTAAATGCAAGCAATATGTAGAATAAAAGGTTAAATTAGGTTGTCCAATTTAAATAGATAGTGTAGGACAATCGGGTAGAATTATGAAGGGGATTGTGATTTTGAGTAACGGTTCAGACAGAAGTGAGTCGCCCAATATTGGAAATGCAAGTTTTAATATTGTGATTTTTGTTTTCCTCCACATCCTACATGCTAGGTTCTCAATTTACATTCAGAAGTAGTGGTTTTACCTTTCAAACGCCACTTCTGCTGCTGCAACACTTATATAGAATGTTACCAATTGATAATATGATATTTTTAACTCAACTAAATATTTTTCAGTTGTTGTTATTGTTGTAGTCGCCCTGAGGTGTATTCATTACGCACATACTTGGCAGGGTCACTGTGAGCTAGGGCTGTCAACGAATATTCGAAGTTCGAATATTCGTTCGAAATGTATCCAACAACGCGAATTCGAACGTGAAAATTAATATTCGAATGTGAAAAAACACTCCCGCGGTACAAGCGCCTCTATCTGCTTTGTGAATGAGCCTCTGTCTGTTCGCGATGTCCCTCATAATATTCGAATGTGAAAAAAACACTCCCGCGGTACAAGTGTAACAGACTAGTATTGTGAAGAGCGAATGTATTTTATCCCCTCGGGGTTTCCGTACTTGGATATAGGTATTCCAGCTCTCACGCTGTGACTGGGTGACTTCTGATATGTACTAAGTAAACAAGACTATTTTCCCTTCCACGCTTGTGTCATTCTTGTCATATAAATATCTAAGTGCCAACGCTCGGTTACACAAGCGCCTATCTGCTTTGTGAGTGAGCCTCTGTTTGTTCGCGATGTCCCTCATAATATTTGAATGTGAAAAAACACTCCCGCGGTACAAGCGCCTAACTGCTTTATGAATGAGCCTCTGTCTGTTTGCGATGTCCCTCGTTTTAAAGTAAGGAAATGCCCAGCAGGAAGCCGCGGCCCACCAGCACTCTCAACGAGACGGCAAACATATTCGAAGTTCGAATATTCGTTCGAAATGTATCCAAAAACGCGATATTCGAATAGTTCGAATTCGTGATTTTTTTCCAAACGAACATTCAAATGTCATTTTTGAGCAATTTTGACAGCCCTACTGTGAGCACTGGCTCACTTGATCATGAGGTGACGAGCTGCTACCATCATAGAAAGAGCCGGTTGGTGAAAAGTGGAGGAGGAACAGGAGTCAGACATGTCAGCTCTGACAGCAGAAATGATGGTCTTGAAACGGGGCATGTCGCGTTTTATTTTATTTGACCTTTGTGGTATAAAGGCCTACTAACACATGTAAATGTTTTTGGTTTAGTGCATGACTTTGGGAACAGCGTGGTTTCAGGCGGCTGATGGTAAACCCACCTATATCGAGCTTTGGTTTTGGAAATACTGGCTTCGATTTCCCTTCCCAATAGATTGGTTTTAGTTTACGGATGGTTAAGGTTAGGCGTTTCAACGTTGGTTTCACCAACGGCGTTAGTAGGTTTGCTTATCATTTAATGCTCTACTGTTCTGTCTTCACTTCTTTCTATCGAACGATTCTCTCAACTATCGACAGATGAATCTTCAGACACTCTGTTATCCTCCCTCTCCTCCTCCTTGGATTCCCTCTGACCCTTCCACTCCAGACCAGCGCGATCTTCACCGCCCCCGCCTTGGCTGTCCCATCCACTGCGGACTTGTAGAACAAAGTTGCGAGCAGCTGAGAGGAAATGGAAGAGATCAGACTGTCCTAATGATCGATCTCACTATCTTTTCCTTCTTTCAGATTTCACCTCTTGTGTGTCAACAACCAAATCTGCCTTCTACCGGAACAAAATACACTCCTCTGCCTCAAACCCCAGGAAACTGTTTTCCCTGTTCTCGTCCCTCCTCAACCCTCCCTCACCCCCACCTCCTTCCTGCCTCACTGCTGATGACTTTGTTACCTACTTTATCCAGAAAGTGAAGGACATTAGCTCCTCTTTTATCCGTGCCTCCATTCTCCCTCCTCCCATCCCCTCCTCTGTCTTTACCCAATTTAGCCCTCACACCTCTGACGAGGTCAACATAATAATAATATCTAACCATGCCACCACCTGCCCCCTTGACGCTATATAAATTTCATTTATTATTATTATTATTATTATCCCCTCCTCTCTCAAGTGAGATCCTGCCATTTCTCACCTCAATTATCAACTCCTCCCTCACTTCAGGCATTGTTCCAGCGTCTTTCAAGACTGCCAGAATAAAGCCTGTCCTCAAAAAAACAACTCTTAATACCACCGACATCCAGAACTACAGACCGGTATCTCTTCTTTCATTCCTGTCTAAAACACTGGAACGTGCCGTTGCTAACCAACTGTCCTCCTATCTCTCATCTAACAACCTCCTTGACCCTCACCAGTCAGGTTTCAAGAAGGCACAAGGAGTCCCTCCGTGCTGCCGGAGCCTCGTCCCTCTCATCGGTTCTCATTCTCCTCGACCTGTCCGCAGCATTTGACACGGTGAACCACCAGATCCTTCTTGTCACTCTTGCCGAACTTGGCATCGCTGAATCTGCTGTTTCCTGGTTCACATCCTACCTGACAAACCGCACCTATCAAGTGACATGGAATGGCTCCTTGTCCAAACCTTGCACGCCTCTTCTGTTCTCCCTCTATACCAGCTCTCTGGGCTCGGTAATTGCATCACACGGCTTTTCCTATCACTGCTATGCTGACGACACTCAGCTATTTCTCTCTTTCCCCTCATCTGATAAAACCCTGATTGCAACACGCATATCGGAATGTCTGGCGGACGTTGGCACCTGGACAACTGCCCATCACCTGAGGCTTAACCTCAACAAAACCGAGCTCCTCCTTTCTGGTCACCATCGAGAACATCACTGTATCTCCCTCTCCAACTGCCAGAAACCTCGGTGTGGTATTGGACAATCAGTTATCCTGCACTGCAAACATCACTGCGGTCGCCAATCCTGCAGATTTGCACTTTACAACATCCGCAGAATCCGGCCCTCCCTCACAAGGGAAGCAGCTCAGCTTCTAGTCCAATCACTGGTCATCTCCCGCCTCGACTACTGCAACTCACTCCTGGCTGGACTTCCTGCCTCTGCGATTAAACCTTTGCAGCGCATCCAGAATGCGGCAGCGCGCCTCGTGTTCAACCTACCGAAGTTCTCCCATGTGAACCCCCTCTTCCGGGACCTCCACTGGCTCCCTGTAGTAGCTTGCATCAAATTTAAGACGATGGTACTGGCATACAAGGCAGTCGATGGAACTGCGCCTGCCTTCCTCCAAGCATTGCTAAAACCACACACCCCAGCTCGATCCCTCCGCTCAACTACCTCAGCTGGACATCTGGAACCGCCATCGCTAAGAGCTAGCAAAGGCCGTTCAGCAAAGTCACAACTTTTCTCGGTTTTGGGACCTCAGTGGTGGAACGAGCTCCCTGCCGCTCTCAGGACCGCAGAGTCGCTCACTATCTTCCGAAAAAGACTCAAGACTCACCTGTTCAGAGTCCACCTCGACTCTGCATAGCCACCCTCCCCCTTCTGGCCACCATTGTACACTTTATTGTATTGTATTGTATTATAGTACTTAACTGTGTAGCAACTGCAGTAGCTGCTATCATGGCTGTAACACAGGGAATTGATTAGCCTAGCGATTGTGGTACTTGCACTTGGTTCTATGAACATCCTTTCCTCCCGGTCTAGTGTGGTGGGGCGTGGAATGAAAGTGAGACCTTTTTCTAGGAGTGATGTTTGTGCTGTTGTGAGGATGAGGGAATTCGATAGATTGAGGATTTTGGAGGGGGCCGTGTGTATGTGCTGGATGTGTCTGATTCTGGCTGCCGTTGGAGGTTGGGGGTTAGGGGGAATGGATGTGTCGTGTCTTGGTGGGGTGGATGGTGATGTAGTGGGAGTGTCCTGGGTGTGCTAGTGGAAATTCAACTGTGTGCACCAATGGGCGAGGATGCGTTGTGTTGTGTTTGGTGTCCAGTGTATGTTGTCAGGTTGAGTGATGAAGGTGTCGTTGGGAATTCCCCCCCCCCCCCCCCTCTCACTGGTAGCCTGTTCTTCCTCTATCTCACTGGTAGCCTGTTCTTCCTCTCTCTCATCCTCTTTGGTAGCCTGTTCTTCCTCTATCTCACTGGTAGCCTGTTCTTCCTCTCTCTCATCCTCTTTGGTAGCCTGTTCTTCCTCTCTCTCATCCTGTTTGGTAGCCTGTTCTTCTTCTCTCTCATCCTCTCCTATAAAGGTGAACATATTTCGATAAAAAGGGCTATATCTAAATTAACAGGGGTCAAAATGAACCATTTAAAAAAGAACAAATTGAAAACCCCTTAATTTGACGATTTAACACAGAAAAATAATAGACTGATCAACTTGGCTAACTCTATCCCAAAGACTACAAAAGTTTAAAAATCTAAGTTTTTTTTTTTTGTTCCCAAAATTGTCAAACGCCGAAACACAACCACAGAATTCCCTTGTGCAGCTCCCAAACACATGACGTCGGGATGACAAGCCCATTTATTACGGATAAACCAAAAGGATTATTTACAACTTTAATTGGATAGGCTATGGATATGGACTGAAAGTTATGGCTTTCAGAATCAAACCACAATAAAACTCACACTATTGTATTCACTTAGAGCTCATTAACTGCACATTTCATCGACCATTTTTCACTTGACCAAGGGGAATCATGTCAAGGGTACTTTTATTTATCGCCAGACCCGCGTTTATGTCCGCTGAACTTCCAGAGAATGTTTGGGGAACAAGGCGGAGCCCATTCATCTGGCGAGTTTCAAGTTAACGGCAATCAGAAACTAAGTTACAGGCTACCCCAAAACGTCACGTTTATAACCCATTCGTTACATCCAACTCTATCTAAATGGCAATTTCACATGTTGCCATGCCACTGGCTTATTTTAAACCATGAGCCGCGTTACACTGGCTGTAATTCAGCTGACTGGGAATGATTCTCAAATCAATTCAGCCTGATTGGAGTGCGCAGCGCGTGCCTGCCTGAAACATTTGATTTGAACATGGGCCTATTTGCGGGGTAATGCGCATATTCTAAGATTCAATTAGATATAGGCGTATGAAACACAGTGTATTAAAGCCGTTGTGGTTATCAAATTATTCAATGCCCCCTGTCTGTCTGATATTGATATCCGTGTGACTTGCTCATGTGGTGCTGCGCTAATATGTTTGACACGCCGCCTGTGCCTGTGTTACTTGACGACGGGGCTGGAGAAAGTTGGCCGTGTCTTACCTGGCTGTGCTGCACAGCTGCCTTTACTGGTACATGCAGCATCACCTGAGTCTTTTCTGAAATATTTATAAAGAGATCCCCTCAGGCTTTCGGCTTCTTCCTCTCTTTTTCGCCTTTCTTTTTTTTTCCAGGGCTCCTGACTTGTGCATGTTGAATCAACTCGCGCACTGACCACTAATGGAATGATGTCGTCTTTTTTCTTCTCCAAAGACCAAACCATTTTGGCATAGGGGTGATAGGGGGTTATTGGTCGTTTTTTCAAGGGCAATGAAGGCAAACAATCTAGGAGTCATTAATTGAATGCAAATAAAGCACTTTTCTTCTCTAAATCAACACATTTTGAAGTATACATACAATAATTAATCCCAACTTCATGGGGGTCCAGTTATGGGCCCCCCCCCATTCCAGGGCCAGTCCAGGGCCCGGGACAACGTACCCGTTTGTCCCCCCCTGTCGGCGGGCCTGGGTGTGAGTGTCGGTGAGTGGTTGATGACTGGGAAGTGGATGGTGGCGTTGGGGAATGTGGTGCCTGTTTATTAAGTGCCGATATTTGTTTGATGGATGTGGGTTCGGGGTTAGTTGTTTATGTTGTTTATACCAATTGAAAGGATGACTGTTTGTGTGTGAGTATGTGTTGGTGTTTTCTGTAAGATAGACGGGATAACTGTCTATTTGTATGTGTGCGTGTGTATGTGGGGGAATTCTGTTAAGATTGGAATCGCCGATGATGAGTGTGGGTGTGTGTCCTAGGTATGACCAATCCTGCAGCTTGTTGCCCACCCTAACCTTATGGTAGGTGGGTCGATAGTATTTTAAGACTGCAGGATTGGTCGGGGAGGGGATAGACTGGGATAGACGGGCAGTGGGGGCTGGACCTGGGCTTCACCCTAACCCCAAGGAGGTCAAAGCGACACCCTGCAGTTGTCCTGACAGACCTGGACTACGCGGATGACATCAGCCTGCTCTCCAACAATGTGGAGCAAGCACAGGAACTCCTGAACAGAGTGGATCTGGAGTGCGCCAAGGTTGGCCTTAGGCTAAACGCCAAGAAAACAAAGGTCATCAACCGCTGACAACAACTGGTGGCACTGTGCTAAAGGAAGTTGAGGACTTATGGGCTATCTGGGCTCATGGGTCAACTCAACCGAGCAGGACCTAAAGGTGAGGAAGGCACTCGCATGGCGGGCCCTGAACGGCATGACCTGTGTATGGAACTCCAACCTCCCCCGTCAAATCAAAGTCAGCTTCTTCTATGCAACGGTAGAGTCTGTTCTCCTCTACGGCAGTGATTGCTGGTCCCTGAAGCCAACCTTGCAGAAGTCTTTGGACGGGTGCTACACCAGAATGCTGCGTGCAGTACTTAACATCAGCAAGAGTACACATGTTACCAACAGGATCCTGTATGAAGGAATACCAAGGGTGAGTGAGAAAGTAGCTGCCAGGAGAATGAGACTGGTGGGACACTGCCAAAGACACCAAGAGCTGCCAGCCAGCAAATTGTTACTGTGGGAACCAACCCATGGGCATCGGTCTCGAGGACGTCCTACACTAACATACGTGGATGTACTCAAGAAGGATGCAGGAGCGCAAAGTACCAATGAACTGGCCAGATGTATGGAGAATCGGGATGACTGGAAGCAACGATGGAGGGCTCGTCTGAGGACGACCTAGAGAGAGAGAGAGAGAGAGGGGGCCGGAGGGTTGGTGTCAACAGTGACCTGGCAAGAGGGTTGTGGGGGGAGGGGGGAAGAGTTTATTTCAGTTGGGTTCTTTGTTGTGGTCGTGTTGACCTTAGTAGGCCGCTTCATCATTGCTCTTCGATTTTTTGCCAGGCCACTGGTGACACCTATGGGGGAGAGGGGAGGGGGGAAAATGGATTTTGGTGAGATGGAGTCGACAAGGTCCACAATGAGGTTGGTGCGTGTGTGCGATCTACGGAGAGGTCTGGTGGGTGGAGTGTGGTGGAATCTGGTTGGGAGTTATGGGTATGAATGACCTGTGCTATGTGAATGATTTTCTCCTTGCGGGGGTTGGGAGTGGGAGAGGTTGGATGCAAGTATCTGGATGGAATGAGGGGGAGTTCTGGAGAGAGTCTGGTACATGATGGTGTGTTGGTTGTTACTTGGTCCTCTGATATGGAGGTTAATCTGATGAGAGGATTTCGGACTGGGTGGAGTGGGGGAGAGGGTGGGGATGGGTGGGTCGGGGGTTGGTTGAGTTGGGGGGGGTAATTGATCTGAGGTGATGTGGAGGGTATGTGGTGCAACTCTGTTGGTGTCCTGGCTCCTGCTGCAGGTAGGGAAGGTGCGGGCCCTACCCCTACCCCTCATCCTTGCCGGCAGGGGGAGGGGTAGGTCTGTTGTGTGTGTGGTTGCGTGTATGGTTGTGAGTTCAGTCAGTGTTTGGCGTGGGCCTAAATAGAGTGATCTAGGGTGTGTGTGAGTGATGAGTCCTCCCCAGGGGTCTCATTTATAAAACTGTGCGTGGGATTATTACTAAAAATGTGCGTACCCCCAGAAGCCAAGTTTTGCGTGCGCCAAAAAATATTCGGATTTATAAAACACTGCGTACGCACACCTGTACGCAATCTTTGCTTTATAAATCACATACTGACTACAATTGTGCGCAGCTGAATCAGCTTCACGTTCTGCCCTCTACACGCCCCTTTTTAACCATAAATGGTCAATGCAAATGACCTCATAAATGCGATCTGCATATAAAACAGACTCAGATGCCGGTATTATGTCTTGTTGGAAACAATGGCAGAAGTACTGAGAAAATCAAAAAAAAGAAATTTCATGGAGGTTGAAGTGGAGACACTGAGATGGAGGCCCGAAAGGTAGTTTTGTTCGGCGGTCACGGGATTGGGATCGCCAACAACAAAAAGCAGAGTGAGTGGCAACATGTTGCTGCAGCAGTGAACTCTGTCAGTAGCACGGAGCGCACTGTCCCAGAATTAAAAAAAGAAGTGGTCTGACATAGAGTTACATATTTTTATAAATCGTTATGGTCCCTAAATACCCTCTCCCTCCGAATCCTGCCATTTGCATGGTCCGCCAGAAGTGCCATATGGTGCAGCATTACCACGGGGCTCACCTCTGTATTTATAGGGTTACGGTAATAAGACGAGAACGCCTTGGATAATCAGTTTGTAATCACCCACGTAAAATGTTCTTGAACATAACCCCTTTTTAATGCCTGATTTGTCATGAAAAGCATCAAGAGTAACGGACAACGATTGTGATGAGGAGTGTGGCTTGGTTTTTCACACTTGATTTAATTGACATTTGATTATGTGTTTACAGTCTCAGCTCATCTCATTTTCGGCCGCTTATCCGGGGTCGGGTCGCGGGGGGAGCAGCTCAAGCAGGGGGCCCCAGACTTCCCCTTCCCGGGCCACATTGACCAGCTCTGACGGGGGGATCCCGAGGCGTTCCCAGGCCAGTGTTGAGATATAATCTCTCCACCTAGTCCTGGGTCTTCCCCGAGGTCTCCTCCCCACTGGACGTGCCTGAAACACCTCCCAAGGAAGGCGCCCAGTGGGCATCCTTACCAAAGTCAAAGTCAAAGTCAAAGTGTGTTTATTGTTGCATGTACCAAATTGCTTCAGCACAGCAAAATTCTTACGACTTGGCAAGCATCATTCATCTACGCAGTAGACGTCATACATATAACAAAAATAACATAAAACTCTAAAACAATATGACAATAAAATGTAACATTTAATATACAACAATTTAAAAAACAACATATATCTCTGTAGCAGAGTACAGTAGAAGGGCTAGCAGCAGTTTAAGTGTGAATAGAGAATAAGTTAAAAAGAAATGCTAAGCATAAGTTAAAAGTTTTTAAAATTGTGCAAATATATCTATGAAGTGAATTGTATGAGTGGGGGAGCAGGGAGTAGGTGGAGGTGGCAACTGTTCAGAGGTTCAGTGTTTCTGATTCAGAAGCCTTACAGCCAGGGGGAAAAAGCTATTTGTGAGTCTGGTAGTCCGTGATCGGATGCTCCGGTAGCGTCTACCAGACGGCAGCAATGAGAACAGTCCATAGCCTGGGTGGCTGTTGTCCTTTAGAATCTTTTTTGCTTTCCTCAGGCATCTACTGTTGTAGATGCCTTGCACGGAGGGGAGATGGCTGCCGGTGATACGCTCCGCTGTCTTCACCACCCTCTGCAGGGCCTTGCGGTCGGCAGCGGAGCAGCTACCATACCAGGCAGTGATGCAGCCTGAGAGGATGCTTTCAATGGTGCATCTGTAAAAGTTTGTTAAAGTTTTTGAAGACATGCCAAACTTCTTGAGTCTCCTCAAGAAGTATAGCCGCTTCTGTGCAGTTTTGACTGCTGAGCCTGCCTGCATGGACCAGGTTAGGTCATCCTTGATGTACACACCGAGGAATTTGAAGTTGGAGACTCTCTCCACTTCAGCTCCCTCGATGTGTATGGGGTCCTGACCCCCCCTCTGCAGCTTCCTGAAATCCACGATCATTTCCTTGGTTTTGCAGACGTTGAGAGACAGGTTGTTGTCTTGGCACCATTCTGCCAAGACCCTTACCTCATCTCTATAGGCGGTCTCATCGTTGTTAGAGATGAGACCCAGGATGGTAGTGTCGTCTGCAAACTTCAGGATGATGTTGGAACTGTGTGTTGCCACACAGTCATGCGTGTACAGGGAGTACAGGAGGGGACTGAGTACGCAGCCCTGGGGGGCCCCGGTACTCAGGGTCAGTGAGGAGGAGGTGTGGTTGCCCATTCTCACCACCTGGGGTCTGCTCGTCAGGAAGTCCAGGATCCAGTTGCACAGGGGTGTTTTAAGACCCAGGCCCCTGAGCTTCGGGACGAGCTTGGCAGGCACAATAGTGTTGAATGCTGAGCTGTAGTCCACAAACAGCATCCTCACATATGTGTTGCTCTTTTCCAGGTGGGAGAGGGTGGCGTGTGTAGCTAGGGCAATGGCATCGTCTGTTGATCGGTTTGGACGGTATGCAAACTGAAAGGGGTCCAGGGTGTTGGGAAGGGTAGAGCAGATGTGGGTTCTGACCAGCCGCTCAAAGCACTTCATAATTGTGGAGGTCAGTGCTACAGGGCGGTAGTCATTCAAGCAGGTTACTGATGTTTTCTTTGGTATGGGGATGATGGTGGCCTGTTTGAAGCAGGTGGGGACTTCAGACAGATGCAGTGATAAGTTGAATATGGAGGTGAATACCTCCGCAAGCTGGTCAGCGCACCCCCTGAGGACGCGGCCTGGGACTCCATCGGGCCCCGATGACTTCCGGGGGTTCACCCTTTGGAGCTCTCGCCTCACGTCAGCCACGGTCAGGGACAGAGTGTAGTCGTCCTGGTCCTCGGCCAGTCTTGCTGAAGGAAGGGGGTTGGTTGCCTCAAACCTTCCGTCAAAGGTGTTGAGGTCGTCAGGGAGAGAGGCGGCAGGCTGATCATCACTGCTATTTCTCCCTTTATAGCCAGTGATGTGTCGCAGGCCACCCCACAGGCGTCGGGGGTCAGAGCTGAGGTAGGTGGACTCCAGCTTGTCCCTGTATTCTCTCTTTGCATCTCTGATGGCCGTCCGCAGGTCACATCTGGACTTCCCCAAAGCCTCCTGGTCACCAGAGTTAATTGCAGAGGACCGTACCAGATGCCCGAACCACCTCAGCTGACTCCTTTCTAAGTAAAGGAGCAGCGGCTCTAATCCGAGTTCCTCACGGATGGCTGAGCTTCTCACCCTATCCCTAAGGGAGACGCCAGCCACCCTTCTGAGAAAACTCATCTCGGCCGCTTGTACCCGCGATCTCGTCCTTTCGGTCATCACCCAGCCCTCATGACCATAGGTGAGGATAGGAACGAAGATCGACCGGTAGATCGAGAGCTTTGCCTTGCGGCTCAGCTCTCTTTTCGTTACAACGGTGCGGTAAAGCGAACGCAATACCGCCCCCGCTGCTCCGATTCTCCGGCCAATCTCATGCTCCATAGTCTCACTCGCGAACAAGACCCCGAGGTACTTGAACTCCTTCACTTGGGCTAAGGATTACAGGTGTTTACAGTGTCACATAAAAATATTATGTTATTGACACATGTTGGACAGATGCTCTATCTATTCCATGCAGTCACGCCGTCAGTGGACAGTATGGAGTGACGGGATTAAATATAGAGAATTTCTTTTTATTTCTATTCTAAGGAGATATTTCTGGAGTTATAACTGAGAAATAACGCAGTGGACTTAAATTATTCTGATTAGGATTTAACGCATGATACGGGTTGAAATTAAATTTATGAAGGGCGATGATAAAACATCGTTCTTCTCACTCTGCAATTCTTCGGTCTGACTTCAGTTCACCACCACACCGTCTGTGTCGCCAATTCTCCTTTTCCTCCAAACCATGCGTACGCATGGGTCAGAGTTTGCTTAGGGCTGCGCACATTTTCCCGTCAAGTTGGTTTTTTATAGATCACAACCTTGGCGTGAAAAGTCACGTACGCAACTTTCAGCCCCGTTTTGTGCGTACGCAACGGTTATAAATGAGACCCCAGAGCTTTTAAAAACCTTGTTGTTTAATGTGTTTTTAAAAAAAGCTATTTTAAAAAGGGCAAATTTGCCGTAAAAATAATGAAAATCATCACCTGGGAGGCCTGGTGAGAAGGATGCCCTGACGTATCGCAACTCTGCTTCTTCAGAGGGCAAGAGTGTAGGGACTGTAACCATTGAGTGGGGGGAAATAGATTTCCCTCCCTCAAGGGCGGGTCCTGAAAATGTGGTCTACCAATCAGTTGGTTAGTTGGCTGGGTTACAGCTGATTTGGAACCCAGGACTGATTTGTCTGTGTGTGCTGTGATTGGTGGGTTTGAATTTTGAAGGGAAGAGTAGTGTAATGTGGTTGGTTGAAAATGTATGGGTGGTTCTGTCCCTAAAAAAAGAAATGAGTGTCTTTGATTCTTTTGAGGGGTTATGAGTGGTGGTGCAGTGGCCAGGGTTAGTAAAATGTATTGTAGAAGATGTATGAAATAAATGCAGAGTGCGGCTTAACCCTCAATACCACGTTTGATATGTACCTGGAACCCGGCTCATTGGGTGGAGCGGGGTACCACCAGGGGCGGACTGGGACAAAAAATCGGCCCGGGCATTTTGAACCAGACCGGCCCACTAAATTCGATAACACACCTTTTCAGTCTTTTTGGTCTCTCGAATGTCTACACCAACCAGGCTTTTAGCTAGCAGGGCGTCTGCCCTATAGTCTACTAAAAAATAAGAAGAAATGGGACCCCCTACTTTTAGGCAGGACGGCCTAAAGACGCCCTATTTTTCTCCCGTTTTACCTGTTAACGTCGCTGAATGTGATCAAAATTCACCGTTTCAGTCGCTTCAGTGCTTAGCGAAGTCTAGAATCATACATATGCCCTGCCAATTAGAAAATAGCATTGCTGTATTCCCGCTACAACAACGTTGCATCATGATTCCAACGAAACATTGATTCACAGGCTCGCAGAAGCTACAGAAGACAGCTGTCTCACCGCACGTCACTGAACCTACTACTTTATGAGTTCAACAAGAGTTTGTGTGTTAAGGTGGTGGTCTTAATTAATCTAAATTCAATACAATACAATATACATCATACACTTTAAAGTTGTGTAGAAAGTTGTTTCTTTTTGTTAAAGTTGTTACTTGAATTTTGTACCTTGTTACCTAGTTTCAGTTACACTCACTGTTATTATGTATTAAATTACTAAACATATAAATAAATCAGTGTAATTGCAATATTACCTAAAAACGATCAAGTGCTGTACAAAAAATCCTAGCTAAAAGCCTGACTCCAACTGTGCAACTATTTTCCACATACCTCTTAAGCCATGCAATGAGTTAATAGCAATCAGTGAGAGTGGACGCATTATACACTTCCAAAAGGTGTTATTTATTAACAAAAAAAGTATACTCCACGTCCATCACAGTAATGGGTAGAGTTCATCCGACTGGGTGTGTACCTGCGTTTAATAGAAGAGAGAGACAAAAAATAGAAGACAAAGACAAAGAATAGAAAAGAGAATAAATGATGGATCAGATGTTACTCTACTGTATCAAGAGTAGTACCCACTAAATTGTGAACTGAATTCATTTTTTGTGGTGGAGGTGGTGTGGTTCCCGCCGCATCTTGCAGCACTTCGCACGCCAGTGCTACCACTGTTTTCACGTCTTCATAAATGAACATCATAACATCATCATACAGTACACCATGGCACATAAATGACACCACCCTATCCTGGGCGGTGGGCTGTCGGACTAATGACTTTCTTGTTGTCGGAGTATAGGGCTATCATAATTCGGTATCTGGACCGCGCACCAATGGGCTAACGGGCTAGCCCACCACTCAAACACACAACATTAGAGTGTAGGCTAACGGCTGGCTGTTTCAGAGTAGAGTAGGCTGAGGGCTAGCAACAGCTACAGACTTGTCTTGTATTTACAATGCAAACGAACTTGGCCATAGAACATAGGTCCTAAGTCAAACATAATTTAGAGACGTTTTAATTCATGATCAGTAAGCTTACCGTAGGTCGTTGTATCGTATCGCCACCAGCATCACTGGGCCTCATGAGCGCATGCGTAGAACTGGGTGCCGCGTTGCGTGTATGTATGCAAATCCAAATTGTCTACCTCAATCCGCACAGTTGAGAACACTTCGGCTGTGTAAGAACCAATTTAGAGGTGTTTATTAATAAGGTGGAGATCTTTTCTTACTTTGGACTTCCGAAGTCTGTAAAACACATATTAGAAGACACTTAAAAAAAAATCGAAAAATAGTCACCATGAGTGTGAAGACCGATTGCGAGTAGCAGTATAAAAGTCAGTCAGTCAGTCAGTCAGTCAGTCAGTCAGTGCGATTAAGATAGGTATAGCTCTTGGAGAAAATTACGCTTGTGCCGCTGTGTTAATCATTTCGGCTGATGCGATGATGGGCCGGTACATGATAGTGATGGGCCGGTGGGATTATATTTTCGGCCATCGGCCCATCGGCCCACCGGGGATGTCCCCGGTATTCCCGATGGCCAGTCCGCCCCTGGGTACCACATATGGTGGAGAATGCAGGCAATGAAGAACCCACCACAACCCCCCGGTAAAGTACCCCACCAATCCGGAATGCGGAACCCGGACGGGACAGACGCCGCCGCCGCGAGAGACGCCGCTGCAGCAATAGACGCCGCAGCGGGAGACGAGGCCGCAGCGGGAGACCGGGACGTGACAGTGCCATCGGCCTACACGGACGAGGGGACGGGCCGGCACTGCATGCTGGCGACCTGTTGGGCACAGGAAGCGTCCGGAGGCCCAACCGTACCTGCGAGGGTAATGAACAAAGAGACGCAGGCCATAGTGGACACCGGCAGCGTGGTCACCCTCCTCCGCCCCGACCTGGCGGGGGGAAGGGAAGGGCCACCCATGGAGGTGACGTGTGTACACGGGGCACCCGGACGAGACGGGGGGGTGTTCACGGCTAGGGCAGGGATCGTGCCACACCTCCCGGTGCCGCTCCTGATCGGGAGGGATTGTCCGATAGTCCACCCGAAGCAGAGCAGGCCTCACAGGGAGGCCCACCAGAAACAGACCGTGCCTCACCGGGAGGCCCACCAGGAGCAGCCCGACGCTGATGCCTTGTCCCGACGCGATACCTGCAGGGGCGGGTTCCCCTACTACCGGGGGCCTAATCAAGTGGTGGAAGAGTGTGGCTTCCCGCCACTTAAACCTCGGCCCGGGCGGGTCCGAGGTGGGGTTGATTGACGGTGTATACTGCCGCCACCCACTGAGTGACGACGAAGAGCATCACTCTCTCCCCAATCAGCGAGATTGGGGGACACCTGGCCGGAGGCAGAGGAGCCATTTTAAAAGGAGCATGAGGACTGACATTTGGGAGGGCGGGAGCGAGGCAGAAGGAAGCGCTCTAAGGGAGCGACTAGAGGCCCACGGAGGCCCTAGAGACCGCGAGTAAAATGTATTGTAGAAGATGTATGAAATAAATGCAGAGTGCGGCTTAACCCTCACTACCACGTGTGATTCGTACCTGGAAACCGGCTCATTGGGGGGAGCGGGGAACCACAGTATGGCTGTACAAAGAAAGAAACTAAAAGAAAGTGTATAGAGTGGGTGTAGTAGATATGTAATAGGTGATGGGTGTATGCTGGTTATGGTGAATGTATGCCATGGTTCACGGTTTGTCATTTAGGCCTGTGGGTCTAAGTGTATGCAAACGGGTGATCCATTGGTGTTCTATGTGTCTGCGTTGTGGGGTGGTCCATCTGGGGTCTGACTCTAATCCGGTGATGGTGAGGTGGGTGATGGGGTGTTGTGCGAAATGTTTGACCAGAGTCGTTTGTAGGTGCTGGTGTTTGATGTTGCGGAGGTGTTGTTTTAGTCGGATGATCATAGAATTTTTTGTTTCCCCGATGTAATGTTTGTGACAGTGTCTGCATGTGATGATGTAGACCGTGTTGGGGGAATCAATACATGGGGGGTGAAGGATGGGTAGAGTGGTGTGGCTATGTGGGTTGGTGATGGATTTGTGTGGTTGAAGTAGTGTATTATAGACGGTGGTGGTTGTGTGGGTTTGCGGGAGAAGGTGGAGGTGACCAGGAGATATTTGAGATTTGTTTTTCCTGTATGCAGAAATGATTTTGTAATGTTGTTGTGGTATATGTTGTTGCTGTATGGTAGTTGTTACAGAGTCGGATTCATTGACTTCAAAATGGATTACGAGATGGCTTAAGTCGCAAAAAGAATTGAGATGCTTTTATTTCCAAAAAGGAGTGACAAGATACAAAAACTGGACGTCCAAAAGAAAGTAAAACAAGTATTCAAAAGCATCGTTCCAAAAGGTTCTCCATGATCAATGCCCTACAGTCACATACACTGACCGACTGACCCCCGTAAACTGGTTGGCAGGCTTTTAAAGGCCTAGCCCCTCCCCTTAGCCAAACCATTAACCAGTTATTCAATTAATACATGTTTAACCCAAATTACACTTTGGATAACCTTCCTTCAATACGCAACATAATAACTCTCACAGCATCTACCAAGTCCAACATAAATATCCTACATAAACACATCAACTTACACACACGCTCATATACATACATGCATCCCCCATGAGCTAATATCAGATGGTATCTCCCACCATCAGCACACCTGAGCCACCTGCCGTGCCCTCTACTTAAAGCAGCCTTAAGCAAGCACTCGGGTTGCAACCTGAAATGAGTGAAGGACCATGATAAGTCTCAAAGGAATAAACCTAAATCAAATGAACAGTTCTATTTGTCTGTGTCTACTTGTTGCTATTTACCTGCAGGGGATTTGTGTAAAGTTATGAGCTTAAAGGGAAGTTGTATTGTAGTGCGTGCACTCACACAATAACAGAAGGGAAGGATAAGTAAATGAATGGATATAATGTCATAGCCAGCAATTAGTGGCATGGCCTTTATGTCACAGTAGTGAAGTGGGATTTGACGCTGTGGTGTATGGAGAGGGTTCTATGGGAGAAGGTGGTGACGAAGGGTAGGATTGTAGTGAGGGGAATCTGTGAGTTAGGGTTAGGTGGGTGGAGGAGGGGACTTTGCAGTTAAGCTAGAGATCTAAGGCCAGGCACGGGCCGGCGCTTGTTACTCTTGGTCTTAATGTCCACATGCATTTTGACACAAAAACTAGGAAAAGATTGGAAGTGATCTTCGTATTCTAATCAGGATTTTCAGATAGAAAGTATTTTCGTATTTTAGTTGGGATTTTTGGATATAAAAGTTTTTTTTGTATATTTTAACCTGGTTGTGTGTTGAAAAATCTCAACTCTCGGGACATGTCCCATAATCCATCAAGAACCTTTTCTTTATATGTACGATTTCCATGGTTAGTTTACTCTCACTGTTGTTTAAGTAGGTGGTTTGTTTGCCCTTCTTATTCTAATCATTGTTATTGCTATTCTCCGTTTTCTGGTCGGAGCAAGGATCGGAAAGACCATTCGTTCTCCTGTCGGAGTTGAGATCGGAAAGATTATTCGTTCTCCTGTCGGAGTTGGGATCGGAAAGATTATTCGTTCTCCTGTCAGGGTAAGGGTTAGGGTTCAGGGCTAGAAACTCAGGTTAAGTTAAGGGAGTAAGAGGAACGTCCGGTGTCATGGCGGAGTGAAGACGTCCCTAGTGAGCTTTCCTCGCATATTGCATAATTTATCGGCTTAAACCCTTATTTCTCGGCTAAAGACACCCTAACCCTAACCCATCCTTTGTCACGTTACTGATACCTTCTAACCGGTTAACGTGTCGAACAAACAGAGCAGAGGTAAAAACACAAAGTCTGAGCAGTCCCTGCTGGCGAATGCCTTTGCTAGCAAACCAACTCCGCCGAGCAATGCTGCTAGCGAACCCCCGCCGAGCAATGCCAGTGTGGAGATATCGCACGGGGCTCTGAAAGAACTGCGAGAGGCCATCAAAGCTGATGTGGCCGCTATGAAGGACGAGATTTTCTCAGAGCTACGTTCTTCTATTTCAACCCTTCAAGCTACCGTTTCTGTGCTGGTTTTGAGGAGAAAGTCGAAGGAATCCAACCTACTGCTTTTATGGAAAAGTTCCTGATGGAGGTTTTTGGAGACAGTTTCACCCGCCCGCCTTTGGCTGACCGCGCCCACCGCACTTTGAGGCCGCCGCCGTCTGAAGGGGAAAAAAGTGGACATGGTTGAAACTAATTGTGTACTACTTGACAATATTGAGTGGTTTTAAGTTTATTTACCCTCTGTCTAGTGAGGAGAGTTAAGGTGTATGCATTGTTGAGCTAAGATACACCTCTTGTTCATGTATGCTTTCTTTTATTATTTTCTTTTATTATATTATTTATTTTTTCTTCTCTTTCTTCCTTATATTACTCTTACATCACCTATCATACTACTGTACTACTATTTCAGTTGATTATTGGGGGGACTTCAATTGCGTGCTCTGCCCCGGTCTGAACCGCTCATCACCCAACCCATCCTGCTGCAGCAATTTATACTTTTATAGATCAGTATGGTATGGTTGACCCTTGGCGCTTTAATTTCCCTAAAAGTAGGGCTTTTTCTTTCTTTTCGCCAGTACACCATACGTTTTCTAGAATCTACTTCTTTATTTTAGATTCTAGGCTTTACCCCCAATACCCCCCATCCTGCCCCATATAAATCATGGCGCTTGAATCCTCTTTTGCTCTCCGAGGGTGCATTTGTGACATTCATTCAAAAACAGATTAGGACTTTTATTGAAACAAATGCCTCACCGGAATTAGCTCATAGTACCATATGGGAAACACTAAAAGCTTACTTACGCTGCCAAATTATTGGATATGCTTCAGACACTAAAAAAGCTAGGATGGCTAAATTAGAAGATCTTTCTGCCCAGATATTGCAGCTAGACAACCAATATGCCTCAGCACCCACTGCTGAACTTTACGACAACAGTTAAGTCTACAGACAGTTTGATTTAACTTCCACAGCGGAACAGTTGTAATTGAAGTCTCGGCATACATTTTATGAGTTTGGCGAAAAGGCAGGCAAGCTTCTCGCTCACCAAGCACGCCAGGCTGCCGCCTTGCGCCAGATAATCCAAGTTAAGACCACCTCGGGCATGGTGACCACAGACCACAAGGAGATCAATGACTGGTTGGAGTCCCGACTTGGGTTCCAGAGAGACTGTTGATCTGATCTTAAATACATTGCACTTTCAATTTTACTTACTAAAAAGCCTTTTTAACTTTCAATTTAATTTTCTATTTTTACCAGAACGATACATGATCTGATACCAGAGAGACGGTTGATCTGATCTTAAATACATTTCACTTTATATTTTACTCATTTCTTTGCATATGTTTTCTTTTACCTATCTATTATTTTATTTTATTGTATGACAATGTTTATACGTGAAGCACTTTGATTCTGCCTTGTGTATGAAAAGTGCTATATAAATAAAGTTGCATTGCCTTGTTTCATTCTATTCCAATCTATACTCTTCCGATTGTGACAATAGTGCTTCCGATTCTTTTTTTCACAAATTGACACTGACATCTCTTGTTGACTCTCAGAAAGGTGACCTGGATTCCCCCCTGATGTTGAAGGAGATTTCAGATTCCATTTTAAGTATGCAATCTGGGAAATCCCCCGGACGGGTTCCCAGTGGAGTTTTTCAAAAAATTTGCCAAGGATTTATCCCCGTTAATGCTGTCTATGTTTAATGAATCATATTCATCTGGTCATCTCCCTGAAACCTTGAATCAGGCCTCTATTTTTCTCCTACACAAAAAGGGCAAAGATCCTGTGTTGTCAGTCCTACAGACCAATTTCCCTTCTAAATTTAGATAATAAAATCCTGGCCAAGTCTCTCGCTAGGCGGCTCGTTAACATTCTCCAAGATTTGGTGCTGTCTGACCAAACCAGATTTATTCGTAGCAGACACAAATTTTCTAATATTCTGAGGCTTTTTGATATCATTAACACTCCCACCTGGCCTGGAGAAAAGGATCAATTTTGTGTCCAGTCTAGGAGACGTAAGCCGGAGCAGGATGGCCGTGAGATGTCTGAGTGTAGCTCCTGGGTAGCTGTCTGCCTGGATACCGTTTAGTTTGAATTTAGGTATGCGGGCAATATTCGAATCACCCATAATAATAATCGGTTGTCTTATGGGGAGGGACCAAACGGAGGCCTTACGGTTGGTGTAAGCATGTAAACGGGGCTCGTTGCAAGAAGGGGACCCAGATTGGTCATCTAACGATGATTCAGATGGAGAGGGGAGGCATAATGGGGGAGAGAGAGAGGAGGGGGAGGAAGAAAGGGAAGAGTTAGGAAGAAAAGATGGAGTCTGGTGGGACGATATGATGTTCGGTTCTTCCCCCGTCGTGGTAGGTGCACCATCTGCCGGAGGGACCAAAGGAGGTGAAAGAGGACAAGGGTGAATCTCGGGAGTGAAGGTGCGCAGGTTAGGCTGTTTTTCAGCACAATGGTCAGTGCTAGTTTGCTTGGTGACTGGTAAAGCAATCTCCTTCGTCAGAGAAGGTGGTGGCGGGGTCGACACCAGAGGAAGGCTCAAAGGGCGAAGCTGACCCTGGGTCGGGTTCCTCCTACGGGAGAGACGACTGGTTCTGGGGGTTGAACAGGTAAGAGATGTAATTGAGGGTTCAGGGCCTGGTGTGGAAGATTTAAAAAGGGTCACTGGAGTGTGGTCTACAGAAATTGGAGGAATGGTGTCGGTTGAAGTGGTCTGCGTTGGTAAGATGACCAGAGGTGGACGTGGTCTGACCACCGGGAGGCGTTGTGGTAGGGGAGGGTGGTTTCTCCGTGGTGGCTGAGGGGCTGGTGCAGTCGTAGAAGATGTTTCTTATTTTTCTATTTTTCTTATTTTTCTTATTTTCTGTTTTTCTTATTTTTCAATTTTTCTTATTTTTCAATTTTTCTTATTTTTTATATTTTTCAAGAAATTTCTTCAATTGAAAAATAAAAAATAAAAAGTCACACCCCATCAATAAAATAAAATAAAATTGATCTAAGATTAGTGCCGTAGTATTATGTATAAATATAAGTTTTGGGCATGTTTGGTTAAGCAAAAAGCCCACTTAAACGTGGATGAGTATTTAATTGGTCATGGCTATGTAATTAATGATAAAGGAGAATATGGAATATTTGAAGTTAAAGTTAGGTTTAATTATTTTTTTGGAAGGATTAAAAGGAAAGAACCTCAGATTGGGTAATTATCCTGGTTCAGAGACCAGGGAGAAGTTCCCTGAAATCCTCATTGGATCTTTCATCCTTATATATTTTTTATATTTTTTAATTTTTTCAAAGAATGTTTTTCAATGATCATTATATTAACATAGGAATATAAAGAATGCATATAAAATAGATACAAAAGAGATACAAAAAATGATCCAAGTGTAAGAATACAACAAGTGGTATAGATTTAGTAATAAATAGTAAGTGACGAGTTATAATAAAAATAAAATGAATATATAGAAGTAATTTGAATTATATACAAGGTATCAACAAGAGAAATGTACAGGCCAAACATGGCAACTATGAGTGAACGTAAGTAATATTTATAAACGATACAAAAAGTGATCTAAGTGTAAGAATTCAACAAGTGATGTAAAAATGGTATTTAACAAAGAACAATATACAGGCCAAACATGGCAACTATAAGTAAATGTAAGTAATGAATGGGTAAATTCTAACATGGGAGATCTACATGAAGGTAATAAACGTGTCCCAGTAATAATGGAAAGTACATAAGTATTCTCAAATTGTGGGTATAGAAAGGGATTAGGGCCCCGTTTCCCGAAAGCGTCGTTAGCCTAAGTGGATCGTGAAGTGCGTCGAAAGGGCATCGTAGAGTTTTCACCGCGTTTCCCGAAAGCATCGTTGGTCACGAACGTCTTGAAAACGCTCGTAGCTAACGAGTACTCCAGGGGTGCTCGTAGGTACTCGTAGGACGCTAAGAGCATCGTCAGCTATAGCCTCAGTGGCGTCACCATCGGACATTCCGTATATTGGATGCGTTTTATTAAAACGCATTGCGCCTTTATGTTCTTAGTTTGGTAATTAATAAAGATTATTAATTAATTTATTAATAAAGATGTTAAAATGGCCAAAATAAAACGGGACAGTCCAGAAAATGTTTGCGCAGGCAGGGCACTCAAAATGTGTGAGAGAAAGTGGGGGGATTTGTGCAGACTGACATAGGCTACTCATAAAACGTAGCATAAAATAATGTAAAATTTTTTTTCAATTAAACAAATTAAAAAAAATAAAAAATAACGAAATTAAAGAAATTAAAAAAAATAAAAAATAAAGAAATAAAAAAAATTATAAAAAAGCAAACAAGCAAAGAAGCAGGCAAAAGGCTGGGATATGGTGGGGATTGGTCACGTTGACGGGAATGTTTAGTGACATGAGGGAGGGTGGAGGGGGTTAAAAAAAGTCTCAATCACTATTCGACGCGCATGAAAACCAGCCGCGTAGTTATGAGGGAGGCCGTCCTCACACCGATCTTCCTCATCGTCATCGTCCTCAACGTCCTCCGGTTCAAGCAATGCCACCCCAGCCTTAGCTGCAATGTTGTGCAACATAGCCGTCACACATATCACGGCGCATGACTTGGCCGGCGAAAACTGGAGCCCTCCGCCTGACTTGTGAAGGCATCTAAAGCGCAACTTCCACCTCCCGATCGTGCGCTCAACGATGCACCGGGCCAGACGGTGGGCTTCATTGTATTCCTCATCATGGACGTCTCCCGGGTTATTCACAGGTGTGAAGAGGAATTATTTCAGGGGGGAAAATGCCGTGAAACGCACAGTGCATTCAGGATTAGGACTGATGTATGTCAGTTTAAGCCTAATCAATTGTGTTTTAATGTCTTTAGCATTCATATAATTGCAGTCTATTTTTTTTGTAGGCTACTCTGCTGTTGTCCTTGATGGGGATATATTTTAACCCTTTTTAACACAATTTTTCTGCGACATTCCTGCGTCTCCCCCTCCTACGGAGCCCATTTCAGCACCGTGTCAGTAGACAGTTACAATCCTACGACGTCGTGAGTGCAGCGAATGCGCGTTCACGTTAAGAGGAGTTTCGGGAAACGCTCCAAAGAAATTGACGATGGATCGCAAGATCCATCGGGAGAATGATCGTACGAGCGAAGATCCATCGTTATCGGGAAACGGGGCCCTTTCTAAGCTTCGTTCAGGCCTTTGGGATATCGTGTGTCCAATTTGTTGATCCAATGGCGTTCCATCCCTTTCCTTTCTTTTGTTGTCCAGTGGGGATTGTGTTGAAGGCCTTCTAACCAAAGGTTGTGTAGTCCATGGGCCATGAAGTGCTTCACCAGAAATCTGTCGGACTTTCGTTCGGTTCTGATATTGTATCTGTGCACAGATAGGCGAGCCGAGAGGCTATTTCTGGTTTCACCTATATAGATGATTTTACAGCGTCTGCAATGGATTTTGTATACACAGTTGGAGTGTTTTATGGTTATATTCTTTTTCAGAAGAAATGTGTTTTTTGTAGTTCGGTTGGTGGCAGTCCTGCAATGTGCCGGGAGTGAGGGCTGCTTGGACGGAGAGGGAAGTTTGGCCCGGACCAGCGTGTCCCGTAAATTGGCGTTTCGTTTGTAGGCAGAGATAATCTCAAGGTTTTTTGCGAGGAGCGTATCAGCCTTAATAGTCTCAAAGTGTTTTTTGGCACATCTCATAGCATTTGTTGTGTACGGGGAATAGATAGCCACAAAGGGGACGAGGCGTTTGTCTTTAAATCTATCCCCTTGTGGAGGTGTTTGTGTGTTGTGGGTATTTTTCTTGACCCTGCGTAAAAGGGACCTTGGGTACCCTCTTCTTTTCAATGCTCGGAAAAGGGTTATTGTGGCGGAGGTGCAATCTGTAGGTCTGGAGCATATGCGACTGTATCGGATTAGTTGTGATTTTACAATCCCGCTGAAGGTGTGTTTGGGGTGGAAGCTCGAATAGTGGAGTAGGGCATGTGAGTCTGTAGGTTTAAAGAAGACTTTGGTGTCTAGTTTACCTGTGGTGTCGAAATCTGGGCCTTTAAACGTTGTTACGTCGAGGAAATCCATAGTTGTTGGGCTGGTAAGGGCTTTTAAATTGATTGAGGGGTGGTGAGAGTTCAAGGTGTTTGTGAACTCTTGGAATTCGGTCTGAGTGTGGGTCCAAATGCATTAATCCATTAGTGTTTTAACGGCCTTCAGTCCCATGCTGGAGTCGATATTTGTATAGAGACTTTCCACATCCATGGAGAAAATGAGGGAGGGCTCATGTGTAGAAATTGATTTTATTTTGCTGATAAAATCATAAGTGTCTTTGAGGTAGCTGTTGTAAAGGGTAGATAGGGGGTTGAGGTAGTAGTCCAGGAATTCTGCTATTTGATAGCTTTCGCTGGCACAGTCCGATATGATTGGTCTACCTGGGGGAAATCCAAAGGGGATTGGCCAGGTTTCTGGGGCTTTATGGATTTTTGGGAGGAGGTAAAATAGTCTTTTTCGCGGTGTGTCATCCCCGAGTTGGTACCTTTTTTGTTTTTTTGTGATGGTCTTGTTTTGGGCCATAGACGTCAGGATTTCTTGTATTTGGGTGGCCGTTTCCATGTAAATGGGGCCATCCAAAGGTTTGTAGTGGTCGGTATTGCGTAGTTGCCGTAAAGCTTCTTCTGTGTATTTGAATCTGTCCATTATCACTACTGAACTGCATTTATCCTCTGGTTTTATCACAATGGAGGTGTTCTGTTGTAGCTCTAAAAGAGCTTGTTTTTCCATTTCCGATAAATTGTCTTTTTCTTGTTTTGGTTGTAGACCACGCAGAACATGGTGGTCTTCTTGGAAGAGGGTGAGTAGTTTTTCCGGCAGGGCCGAAGAGTTTGGTTCCCAGGTAGATTTAGAGTGAAAAGGGTGATTCTCCGGGTTCCGAGTCTGCAAAGTAGGACTGTAGTTTAAGTCTACGATGGTCACCGGAGAGATGCGCCATGAAAGATTGCCTTTGGTCTTTAACAGATGGGGTTGGGATAAAAGAGAGGCCCTTTTGAAGTAATTTGATGTGTCGGTGTTGGGGAATGAAAGTGTCTGATAAATTAATAATTGATTTGTCCTGTGGTAGGGGGGGTCCAATCGGTGTTAAATTAACACCAACAGGTGTTGGGTCCCTCATTCCAAAAAAGAACGCCAGTGTTGCCACATTTTACTAGCCGTCGGTGCAGTCCAATGGATGTTGTCCGCAGCCGTGTGGAACTGACTCCCGTTAAGTCTGGGGATATGGTGGGGGATCTGTTTGATCAAGTTGTTTAGTCTGCCTAAATTAAGTCTGTGTATGGAACTCAGTTCATCTGAAACATTGATGACCGGTATATGAATTTTGGCATTGGGAAAGGTTGCTTTGGAAACCTGAATTAGTTTTTTGAGGGAGTTATCCAAGAGGGAAGGGTTACCATGCTGTTTGTCATTTATGCCAAACGACAGGATTACCCTTTCAACCTCACCCGTCGTTGGTGTGTTGTTTTTTAGGAGGTGTGTGGCATGTGAGATGTTGGCCCCTGGGAAACAATCAACTTGAACCCATTCGTCAAGGATTGCGGGCAGTCGTGCCATGTTGGAATCCCCCAAGACCAGGAATTTCCTGGTCGGTCTGAGGGTCCAGTTGGTATGCTTGTCTCCCCTGTGTACATGGTAGGTATATTGGTCCAGAGGGGGGGAGGGGGGTAGGTCAAAGGCCGATGAAGGAAGAAGCATGGAATTTTCCGGTTGTGTATTATCGGTAGTTGTGGGGAACTGCAGCAAGGGTATATGCTGAGGGGGACGTTCTGTTGTCGCTGGGGTAGCCTTCAGCTTAGAAAGGCTAAGAGGGGCGAAGACTGGGGAGAGTAGGGGATTGTTGGGGTTGGTGGATATTACCGGTCTGCCCTGTGGGTCAGGTTGGTCCATCGTGCAGGGGGGTGGTTGATAGTCATGTGTCTTTTGTCGTTTATGGGGGGGTTGTGGTGGGGTTGATTCTGTTCTTTGGAAATGGAGCGTGTGCCAATTTTGGAGGTCATCTATTGTGGAGTCAAAAAGAGATTCCTCAACATGTGGGAATGCTTTCTTCATCCAGGTTTTTGCTGTCAACCAAGGTTCCACACAACTATCTGTTGGCAAGGGGGTTACGGTGTTTTTAAGGGTCCGAATTGTTTCGGAGTGATGTTCTGCAAGGGCTTGGAGGGCTGTTTGGAGCCAATTTTCGGCATTTCCTTTTAGCACTAGTGCTATGTTATCTTTCGGGAGTGCGGGTTTGACGATTTGGGAGAGCCACGTTTTAACTTGTTTTAGGAACTTGGGGGCTGGTAGTTCCCCGGGTCCTCTTAGAACCTTCCGTAGATGGTAGTTGGCTCGTATCAGATTGTAGAAGTTCCGTGTTAGGCGTTGGAAGTCGTCCCAGTTTTTGTGGTTTTCCATGGTTAGGGTACTATAGATAAGAGAAGAGAATATGTACGAAGATTTAAGAGAAGTGCTTTGTTTGTTATGTTTTCTTGGTTTTTAGGGTTATATACACATTTTTTTATATATATACACATTTTTTTCATTTTTTTAGAGAGTTAGAGAGAGTAAGAGGAGTGGGGTAAGGGAGAGTGGGGAGTCAGAGGTAAGGAGGTGTGGGATGTCTGTCCCTACATTCTCCCCTGCCTTTCTGGGCATCTCTGGAATCCTATTCACCTCTCAAACCCAAAGGGTAGAGAGGTGATAGGGTGGTAGAGGGTATAGGGTTAGAGAGAGAGCGACGAGGGTGGAAGTTAGGGAGTTTTTCAGGTCGGTATTCGTTTGTTTCTTTTAAGGTTGGTGTAGGGTATTTTTTTAGAGAGAAAGTTGGGTTTAGGGATTAAAGCTAAAGGTTAAGTATAGATTTAAGGGTTAGGGTAAATATTTGTAGTTAGGGTTAAGGTTAGGGAATAAGGCTAAAGGTTAAGGTTTAAGATTAAGGTTTGGGTGAGTGGTCGGGATATATTTTTTTAAAAAAAATTGTTGTGAAGATCCCAGAATTTTTAGAGTTCAGTTTTTTTTAGGGAATAAAGTTAGAGTTAGGTTTAGGATTAAAATTCGAGCTGGAATATTATAGAATGTTAAAGAGTTAAGGTTTTTTTAGAGAGAGGGTTAGGTTGAGTAGGAGGCACTCAACCATGTGCCGCGCAGCGGCACATGGGAGAGTGGATGGCACGGGCACAAGCAAATATATTAACATAATAACTTTGGCTTAAAAATAATAATAATAAAATAAAATAAAATAAAACGATAAATGATACTAAATAGTTGGGGTAGGGGGAAGAGCTGTAACATAAACAACAAAGGTTAAGGTTAGGAAGGGGGTGAAAGAGGTTATGTTTAGGTGAGATAATGAAGGGGGTTATGTTAAGGAAAAGGATATAGGGGAGGGTTATGTTTAGGAAAGGGGATGGAGAGGTTATGGTCAGGGAAAGAGATAGAGGAGACAAACCCAACACCAACCTCCTCTTAATACACTCTCCTTTTCTAGGCGACAAGGACAAGTGTGTATGTCTCGCCTGAGAAGGTCGCGGCCCGGAAGAGACGGTGTCGGGACAAAGTTCGAGGACCTCACAGAGACTAAAAAGGGAGACTGGAGGGAACGATAAAGCGACTGGTGACGCAATTACAGATCCAGTTGGGTCAACCAGTCCTTTATCATCAGTCTCGCCGTCTCCGGAGTCCAGTGAATATTGTCGTGCGTAGTTTGAAATTTAAGTAAGGATAACTGGTTAAGATAGCCAGAGCGAGAGTCCACATACTCTATGCCTTCTCTCACAAAAGTATTGAAGGCCTTAACGCAGCGAAGTTGGGCGATGGATAATCTAATAGAAACGGTCAACAGTGGGACAACAATACGGGCCTGTGGAAACCTCTCTCTAGCGACCCTGATCAATCGGCGGGTGTCTTTAGTGATGGTGAGTGCCGTCTGCTCTGTAAGGCAGTTGTTAATACCTATAGAGAGCAGGATCAGTTTTGTATCTAATCTAGGAGAGGTAAGCTTGAGCAGGATAGCCGTAAGGTGTCTAAGTGTAGCTCCTGGGTAGCTGTCCGCCTGGATACCGTTATGTTTAAATTTAGGTATACGAGCGATATTTGAATCACCTATAATAATGATGGGTTGTCTAATGGGAAGGGACCAAATGGAGGCCTTACGGTTAGTGTAAGCATGAACGCGGGGCTCGTTGCGAGAAGGGGACCCGGATAGGTCATCCAACGATGACTCGAAATGGGGGAGAAAATGGGGGAGAGAGAGAGGAGGGGGAGGAAGAAAGGGAAGAGTTGGGAAGAAAAGATGGAGCCTGGTGGGACGATATGATGGTCGGTTCTTCCCCTGTCGTGGTAGGTACACCATCTAATAGAGGGACCAAAGGAGGTGAAAGAGGACAAGGGAGAATCTCGTCACTATAGGTGTACAGGCTAGGTTGTTTTTTGGCACAATGGTCAGTGCTAGTTTGTTTTTTGGTAACTGGTAAAGTCATCTCCTTCATCAGGGAAGGTGGTGTTGGGATCGACACCAAGGGAGGGCTCAAAGAGTGAAGCCGACCCTGGGTCTGGTTCCTCCTGCGGGAGAGACGATTGGGTCTGGGGGTGGAACAAGCAAGAGATGTAATTATGGGTTCAGGAACTGGTGTGGGAGACTTGAAGAGGGTTACTGGAGTATGATCTATAGAAATTGGAGGGATGGTATCGATTAAAGTGGTCTGTATTGGTAGGATGACCGGAGGTGGACGTGGTCTAACCACCGGGAGGCGTTGTGGTAGAGGAGGGTGGCCTCTCCATGGTGGCTGAGGGGCTGGTGCAGTCATAGAAGTAGGAGGAAGGTGTCGGATCAAACCAAGAGAAAATGGTGGGAGGGAGAGAAGAGAAGGAATAGGTAGAGGCCTGGAAGGTAGGATGAGTGTGTTGCGGTGTTTAAAGGGAAATGAAGCTGTTGGGGGTCGTGTAAGAAGTGGTGGGAAGGCTGTGTTGTCCGAGGTGAGCAACGGAGCAGCAGGTGGTAATAGATCAATGGTAGGACTGTTTAATAATGAGCGAAGTGTAATGATGTAATGGAGTCAGGCCTCTGCCGTATCTTTGGCGGGCCCATCTAAGAGCTCTCTCAAGGGCCTCTTTAATAAATATGCTCAGGCTCAAGGGTAAATCCTTTTGAATTCTATTATAGTGTTTTGTTAAAGTCCTTAAGTTGTTGTTCAACCATTCAATGGTATTATTCTTAATTTCAGATAAGACAATCTCGTCTGGTGCCGCCGGTTTGATGAAGGCTGTGAGGTAGGCTACCTTTCTGGCCATCCCCAATGGGGGGACCCCTGTTCTAAGGGCCTCTTCCAGAATTTCAATATGGTGGATTGCTTGTAAAAGTTTAAAATAAGTTTTACTTAGTACAAATTCTGAATTGTTTAATGTGTCTGTCCCTACAGGATTAACCTTGGAAGGTGGAGGCTTCTGTGGCACTGTGTTATAGGTACCCAATAGGCTAAATCTATTTTTGAAAGAGTTTGCCATATTGAAGGGGGGGCCCAGACTAATTGCTAAGAAGAATAAGACAACGAGGGAGGGGGTTGGAGTATAAGAAAAAGGAGAGTAGAGGGAAAACAGAAGAAAAATAAAAGAGAAAAATGCAAAATAAACTAAAATAAGGTTAAATTGAAATTTGCTTTGAAAAAAAGATAAATAAAAAGAAACTAAAACAAATGTAACATGGGAGTCAGAATATAGAATAACTAGACATAAATCAATGATAAAAGGTTGGTAAAATGATGTAGGTCCAATAGGTTGATGGGTTGTTTTAGCTGGAGCAGGTCAGGAAACAAAAAATGTTTGTTGGTTAACTGGTGGATTGGTGGTTATGGGCTGGTGGTAATTCCAAATGGGCAATTAAAGAATAGTTCAAGGGAGGAAGGGCAGGTAGAGTAGGACCGGTTGATGGAAATACTGGGTCAGTCTTCAGCGTACACACATACATATAAATGTATATATGTGTATGCACACAAGTCCACGTCCAAAAAACACACACAGACGACCACACTCTCCTCTAGGTTGAGAACAGAGCGAGGAAGGCAGGAGTGAGTATTTGTTGTTTCTTCGTGTTAGCTTCTCAAAGTCTTTCGTGTAAAAACACTTTAGAAAAAACTCTTGAACTGATCACGCAGATGTTGGGGTACTCACCGCCCAATAGACCACCAGGAAAAAAGGAGAGGGTAAAACAACCCCACTCGACGTAGTTGGAAGGTTTGAGTAAGTAAAATCCAAAAACATTTAGAAAAATAGATATTTATTGGATCCAGAAATACGAGCAAAAAAAAGAGGTTGCACACCAACAAAGGCGGAAAAAAAACCTCAAAGTAAAAAATGTAAAAGAATAAAAGAATAAGTACCAAATTTCCGTATACAGCAAAGAAAACAATTTACCTAAATAATTTATTTTGCATAGATAGAGATACAGAAAGAATGTGTTCCTAACGTTTCACCTTTTCGGCTTCATCAGAGGATACAAGATAAGAAAAAAGGGTTAGGGTTAGGTCAAAATTAAAGCCGGTGCCGCCAAAGGCGGCAATGGCGGGTGCACGGGCCATCATCAGAATAAACCCCGAGATCCCCGACCCACCCCCACATTCAAACCCACAGGTTGGAGGGAACCCAGTCTGGCGATCCAAATCGCCTCCGCTCTGCGGCGCTGGGCGACAGACCAGTTGGGGTTGGCCTCGAGAACAGTACTCGTGAGGGCAGGCCAGCCATGCAGTATGAAGTGGTTAACCAAAGGGAGGTGAGTAGCTTTATCGCGTCTCACATTATATCTGTGTTGTGTAAATCTGGTCAGGAGAGTGTTCCCGGTCTCGCCCACGTACTGCATATCGCAGGTACGACAACTTATCAGATACACGCAGTTGCGGGTGGCCGGCCCAGAATGTTTTTGTGTAGCAAAGACGTCGCCGTTGTTTGGGTTGCGAGCCCAGGGACGGAAAAGGTAGAAATCTGTTAACCTAGGTTGGGTCAGCGGGCTTAACTTAGCTCTGACTAGAATGTCTTTCAGATTTCTGTTTCTTCTGTAGGCCGCGATAATGCCATGAGAAGGCAGTATCGCGGTTTCGTCTTGCAGCCGTTTGAAATGCGTTCTGACCTGTCGGGTCAGTAGCATGGAGGACAATGAATGGGTGATAATCAAAGGTAGACGCGGGCCCAAGACGGGCGGTCTGGTGACCTTGAAGGTCTTGAGGGAGGAGCGACGAGCGGAACGCGAGTATCCCCTGGCGGCGAGGGCGGTAAACAGTATTTTGACTGCGGCCATGAAGTCTGATTGGTTCGAGCATATCCTGGAGAACCTCAGGAGCTGTGATTTCAGGAGGCCGGCGTATGTGTGCCTGGGGTGAAAACTCGAGCCGTGTAGCAGGGCGTGTGTGTCCGTCGGTTTGAAGTAAACCTTAACGTTTAACCTGAGCTTTTCGGCGAAGTCGGGGCCTTTGAATGTGGTGGTGTCTAGAAAGTCCACAGACGACGTGCTCGTGCATGACTTTAATGTGATCGACGGATCGTGTGTATTGAGTATGGATAGAAATTGATCGAAATCCGCTTGCGAGTGGGGCCACACTCCCCATATGTCGTCCAAGTAGCGCAAGTAGCAGAGGGGTCGTTTGGGACAGACAGCGAGCGCTGAGGCCTCCCACTGTGCCATAAATAAGTTGGCGTATGAGGGGGCGAACTTTTTCCCCATAGCCGTGCCCTTAACCTGGAGAAAAAATTCGCCGTTGAAAAGGAAATCGTTGCGCGTTAAGTTGATTTCTAGGAGACTCAGGAGCTCCGCGTCCGGCCGCGTGACATCAGGGTAGAGTGTAAAGGCATGTTGTACGGCGCGCATGCCACCGGCAATATCGATATTTGTGTAGAGACTGTCCACGTCCATCGTGAACAAGATGGAGTGCGAGGGGACGTGTGTGTCTCTGACCTTTTGGACGAAATCGTATGTGTCCTTCACATAACTGGCGTGCCTGATAGAGAGGGGGTACAAGTAGTGATCCAAATATTCTGCCGTATTATAGGTCTCACTACTGCAATCCGAGACTATGGGACGTCCTGGAGGAATCTCGGATGGCCTACTCCAGGCCGCAGGGTCCTTGTGGATTTTGGGCAACATATAGTTGTACGTGTGTTATATATTTTTGACGCCATAAGGTGTTAAGGATGGTTGAAACTAGGGGCACGGTATCAATGTAAATGGGGCGGTCGAGTTTAGCGTAATACGTACTATCGTTAAGCTGCCGGTAGCCTTCCCAAAGGCCTCTGTCTAGGACCAGGAACTGAGCCGCAGTGCGAACAAAAGACTTAGAGAGGTTGATGACGGACTTGCTCCCCCGTTGCGTGTTATCAGACGCGGGAGCGGTCAGTTTAAAGCCTCAACCCAGCGGTCCAGGATGAGGCTAGCCGTATGCCGAGACCAGTGGACTCCGTCCCGGTCAACAACAAAGGAGTTCCTAGCCAAGGCGGGGACTGATTCGCACCGGGACTCGATATAGTCGTTGAGTCGGCGGAGATTCTCTTGTTCCCTGTGTGGGAGGGAGCGAGAGAAATTAACAACCGGTACCAGGATGCTAGCCCGGGGGAAGGCCGCACGTGCCATTTTGAGAGTCTTTACTAGGTTACGAATGCCTGTTTGCACGGCCGGATGAGACCTGTCATTGAGGCCGAAGGCTAAAACGACTTTATGCACGTCGGGGGTGACGGTAGTCTTGGCCAGAATGGAAGCGGTGTGGGCGAAGGTGGCACTGGGGAAGCTATCTACCTGTAGACTGGGGTGTTGGAACGGGGGGAATCTGGAAAGGTTAGAGTCACCGATGATGATGTGTCGCTCCCTGGCTCGGAGGGACCACTCTATTTCCTTGTGTGCGGTGTTGACATGACGCGTGGGCCTCCGGGTGGGCGTGACTGGGATGACGCCGTCGGCAGGAAACTCGAGTGCGAGTCTGGCGTGGGCCGAGCCAAGGGGGGTGGTGGTGGCGACGGCGGGGGGGGCAGCGGAGACGTCGCGACGAGGAGTAGTCTGGGCAAACCCAAAGCCGGGTGTCGTGCCGGGAGACTGAAGAGACGTCCGGAGGAGAGCGGAGATGTCTCGACGGGGAGTAGTCTGGGCAAACCCAGGGCCGGGTGTCGTGCCGGGAGACTGAAGAGACGTCCGGAGGAGAGCGGAGACATCATGACGAAGAGTAGTCTGGGCAAACCTAACGTCTGGTGTCGTGACGGGAGACTGAGGAGACGTCCGGATGAGAGTGGTGAGGATCCGGCGTTGAGACCGGGTGGAGGCTCGCGCCTTCATCCTCTGCGCCAGCGGTGCGGCCGGATGGGGTCTCGAACCTGCAGTGGAAGGTCGAGAAGAAGGAGGAGGGGGGGAGGCCAGGGTCGGAGAGAAGGGAAGGAGGGGAGGGGAGGTAGGGAGCCTGGGGGTGGGGCAGAAGGGAATAGACAGGAGAAGGAGGAGAAGACAGAGACGGAGCGGGCTCGGGACGGGTTAGGGTTAGGGTTAGGTTAAGAGCCATCTACCACTTTTGAAAAACGTTTTTTTGAGCTAGTTCGAGAACTGATTGGATCATGGGAATTCGGCGACCACCCACGGATAGGTCTAGGCCCAGCGGGTTAGGGTTAGGGTTATGGTTATGGTTAGGCCGTTTTTGGTGGATATCTTTTGACAGCAAGGTGCTAGAGAAACAGGAGGCAGACGCACCCCCCCCAAAGGGAGGAGCAGCTTTCCAACGGGGCCAAGCCCGAATCCGTGCGACCTTCACTCCCCGAGATATCGAGTCGGGCATCACATATGCTGCTGGCTGTAGCCAAGGCGCCTAGGATAGGGGGTTTAGGGTTAGTTTGTGAGGGTAATCTCTCCGGTAACGGAGGGGGGATGCACGGTCCATCCGGCCCTCGGGCCTCCAGCGGTCCCGACCCCGGGAACTGAGGTTGGGACGGTAGTCTCTCGACGGTGAAGGGGGACGTCTGAACCCGCGTGGTGAGTGGGGACGTCGGACCCTGGGTGGTGAGTAGGTAGGCCTCTCCCTGGGTGGGTATAGGTAGTCTCTCTCCCTGGACCACCGGGAAGGCCGTCGATATCTGGGTGGTGATGGTGGACGCCAGGTCCTCGGTGGTGGGTCGGCAAGTCTGGCTCCATATTGCAGGTGGTCCCTCGGTGGTGTATCGGGGCGTCGGCCTCTCGGTGGTGATAACTGGTATTCTTCTCTGCTCCGTGGATGTTGCCATTCCTCCGCTCGGGGATATTGGGGCCTACCTCGTGGCGAGTGGAAAAGACCACGACCTCTATTGTACCGCACCTCGGTCCACTCGCTCATCGTGTTAGAGCGGTGAAAAGGTTTTGCCTTTGTACTTGTCCTAAATAAAAATAAACTATTACCTAATAATAATAATGATTAAATTCCTTGTGTTCCGTTTATAAGATATTTATTATATTTTTACAAAAGACACGACGTTTCGACCTAATGGGGTCTTCTTCAGGAATGACATTACAAGGTCATTACATATGGTAGGCTTTTTCCGTGTGACCTCCCGGGAGAAACAACTTCCCGTGTTATCCGGAGATCACATTATTACAACATACAATACAAAAATAGAAATAAACAGCACAAAAGGCATAATATATGGGCAAGTGTCCTTCAAGGTCCATTATAACAATATACACCGGTAAGTATTTACATTTATTTTTATATACCCATAAAATATATTCTCCGTGTAAGTCGATAAAAAGACGCCAATTGTGGTATGATGGCGCCCCCTAGTGGTTTGGAACCCGGTGGTGCATGAATACATTGTTTATTTAAACAAGTGGTAATATCAACAACAATCATGGAATACAGTGGGGTCCAACTGGACTTTATTTGTAGAAAATAAAAAACAAAAAACATCATCAAACCATTCAACTATTTACAATGTTGCTTAATGTAAACTGGGTTATGGTTAAGGTAAGGATTGGGTTTTAAGGTTTGTTATTGCTAGGGTCTGGGTTAGGATTGGGTATGTGTAGGCGTATAGGGTTAGGATTAGGTATAAGAGATGCTGGGTTATGATTAGGTTTATAGAATGGTATGGGTTATAGTGGAGAAAAATGGAGTATATAATGTAAGTGGTTTTATGGTAAGTATTAATGTTGGGTTATAATTGGTTGTTGTTAAGGTTTAGGTTATGTTTCAATGTGGGATTGGTTATGTTTAGTAGTTTTGGGATTGGGATTAGTGTTAACTGGGTTATGGTTAAGATTAAGGTTAGGTTTTAAGGTTGGTTATTATTGGGGTCTTAAGTTAAGATTGGGTATGTGTGGGCGTATTGGTATAGCTTCTAATTTTTGGATCCAATGGTCCTCTCTCGTTCTCCTCTGGTCTAAGGTCCAGGTAATATTCCCTTGCAGGCCAGCCATTTTCATGGCGTTTAAACCATGGGCTCTAAAGTGTTGAATTAGTGGTAAGTCCGGGTATCTATTGTTGTTAATATCTATGTTGTGTTGTCTAATGCGTGTTGCCAATGTGATGCCTGTCTCCCCTATAAATTGGATGGGACAAAGGGAACAGTGAATCAGGTAAACACAGTTGTATGAAGTAGAAGTGAATTGTTGGGTTATTTGAAACCATGAGTGGTTTATTTGATTTTTAACAAATTGTAATTTGACAAACTGTGCGTTGGGTTCTCTAGGTTCCTCCATGTTGTCAAGGGGTGATAACATGGCTCGAACCAGGATATCCTTTAAGTTCTTGTTTCTCCTATATGCCAAGATTATTTTGTGATCCTTGAATGGTATATGTTGGCTCAGGAGGTTGTTGAAGTTAGCTTTTAGCATGTTGCTAAGTGTTGTTCCTATAGATGTATATGTTATTATTAGTGGGATGGAATTGGTCTGGTTCCTCACCTTTCTATTTAGGTATGTTTTAAAACAGTTTCTCAGGAAGGATCTAGAATATCCTCTATCCTTAAGGGCCTGGAATAGTGCACGAGTGGCTTCTTTAAAGTCATTCCCTCTAGTGCATATTCTGTGGAATCGTAATATTTGGGATTTAACTAACCCCTCATATGTATGCTTCGGGTGGAAGCTACTTTTAAACAGGAGGGCGTGTGTGTCTGTCCTTTTAAAGAATACTTTTATATCTAAGATTGATGTTGAATGGAAATCTGGGCCTTTGTAGGTTGTAGTATCTAGAAAGTCTATTGTTGTATTATTTACTTCATGGGTGAGTTGGATCGATGGGTTATGGGAATTTAAGGTGGACATGAATTGTAGGAATTCTGTTTGAGATCCGGGCCATATACCCCATATGTCGTCCAAGTAGCGAAAGTATTTAAATGGTTTAATATGGCATTTGGAGAAAACCTCCTCCTCCCATTGGGCCATATATATATTAGCATACGCAGGGGCGAATTTCTTTCCCATAGCTGTCCCCTTGATTTGTAGGTAAAACTGGTTATTAAATACGAAGTCATTTCTGGTTAGGTTAATATCTAATAATTGTAATATTTGTCTGTCCGGTCGTGTTGGATCTGGGAATTTTTCTAAGGTGTTTTTTTATACATTGGATGCCTTCCGGTATGGGGATGTTGGTATAGAGACTCTTGACGTCCATGGAGAATAAAAGGCATTCAGGTGGTACTGTTAGTGATTTGATTGTTTCTACGAAATGGTATGTATCTTTTATATAGGATGGGTGCTTGGTAGAGAGGGGATTCAGGAAGTAATCTAAGAATTCAGCAGTATAGTATGTCTCGCTGCCGCAGTCAGAGACAATCGGTCTGCCAGGGGGGATTTCAAATGGTACTGTCTAGGGCTGTCAAAATTGCTCAAAAATGACATTCGAATGTTCGTTTGGAAAAAAATCACGAATTCGAACTATTCGAATATCTGGTTGCCTATTTTACGCAGTTGCCGTCAATATGTCAATAATGCGACAAAACCATGGTTCAAATTAGTGGGATATATATATATCCTATAAACAGCCCAGTAACGTGGAGGCCTAATCATGAAAAGCCACAACTTTGTATCGCTTGCACCACACCTGCAAGCGCGCAAACTATAGTAATCTGAAGAAGACGCCCGCTTCTGAATGTTACAAAGTATGCTAGTGGTAACGTTCCTTGCTTTGCTTACCATTTATCGAGAAGGCCTATTAAAATCGATAAAGAAAAAAATGCATGTCGCCTACGTCTTCCACCATGCCAGCGAAAGGGCCAGCACTACGCACCGTTCGGATTCATGAAAAAAAAGCTGTCTCGGACTTTGCCGAGAACATTGCGTTATAGCAGCTTTCACCAGCCAGACTATTAGCTCCCTGAGCTCTACTTCGGATGCTTATTGAATGGCATAGCCGAGCTGGAATACCTATATCCAAGTACGGAAACCCCGAGGGGATAAAATACATTCGCTCTTCACAATACTAGTCTGTTACACTTGTACCGCGGGAGTGTTTTTACACATTCGAATATTATGAGGGACATCGCGAACAGACAGAGGCTCATTCACAAAGCAGATAGAGGCGCTTGTACCGCGGGAGTGTTTTTTCACATTCGAATATTAATTTTCACGTTCGAATTCGCGTTTTTGGATACATTTCGAACGAATATTCGAACTTCGAATATTCGTTGACAGCCCTAGTACTGTCCATGTTGCAGGATCTTTGTGGATTTTGGGTAGTACGTAAAAACGTCTGGGTTCGGGTTCGTCCTCCCCAATTAGATATTTGCGTTGTTTTTCATTTATGAATTTACTTCTGAGGAGGGAGTCTATAATTTGGGTAACCGGTTTAATTGTTTCTAAATAGATGGGGTTATCTAATTTGCGATAATAAGTGTGATCATTTAGTTGACGTTCGACCTCGAATATGTATTGGTCCCTGCTGAGTATTACTACCGATGACCCTTTATCTGCCGGCTTTATAACTATGGATGTATTGTTTTGTAGTTCCTTCAAGGCCTCCCTTTCCCCGGGTGATGTATTAGATGCCTCTCTCATTGTTTTATAATTGTCATTTACCGTTTGTTTGTCTAGAGTTATTAGTTCGCGTATATGTATGGGAACAGTATCTGGAGGTGGTGTCCAGTCTGAGGGGTTGATGAATGGTTTTGCCATGTCGGCTTTGTTTTTAAAGAAGTCTATTAGTTTGATTCTCCTGTGGTAATTATGCAAGTCGCATTTATACTGTTTTTTAATGTCCCGTCCCAAAGTGCATGTGGAGATAAATGATAGGCCTTTATTCAGTAGGGTGGATTGTGTATCTGATAGGGTAAATGTTTTGGATAAATTAATTACAGTTTGTCCTACTTTGGATGGTGAATGCTTGACCCCCGTGTGTGTTGGGCTTAGGGGGACACGGGGTTTAATGTCGCCATCCAGTGGTCTAAGAAGGCCTGGCCGGTGGCTGGTGTCCAATGGACATTATCGGATAAAGTGGAAAACAGTTTCCCCGGGAGAAGGGGTATGGTATGCATGGTATCAGCCATGAGTGCGTTGAGGGTCATCAGATTATCACGTTCCTCTAGGGGGAGGGCCTTACTAAAGTTTACTTGTTGTACGTAAATTTCTGTTTCCGGGAAGCTTCTGTTGGCTGCTCTGATGGCCGCCTGTACATTTTTAAATGTGGTTTCTCTTGATTTATTGGCTCTACTGTTGATTCCGAATGCTAGAATGATTTTATCTACCGTTACTCCCTCTACTGGAGTTGTTTTTTCCAATAGAGTTTGGGCTTGGCGAAAGTGGGCCCCCGGGAAACTATCAATTTGAAGGTCGGGATGGTTATGGTTAGGAATGCGTGCTAGGTTTGAGTCCCCGTTTACCAGCCATTTTTTGTTTACTTTTAACTCCCAATCTGTTAATTTTCGTAATGTGTGTGGATGTGCTGTTACCCGGTAGGTCTGATGGGGCCCCGGTTGGTTGTCTTCGGTGTGCTCGCCATCGGACTGGTCTTCTGAGTCTGAAGAGTCTGTGAACAGGGAAGGGGTGCCCCTGTTGACAAGTGTAGTAGGGGCGTGGTTGGGGGAAGAGGGGGCGGAAGGTCCCGGTGTCTCCTCTGCCAGCTGATGTTCTGGGTCTGGTGGTCCACTGGTGTCCTCTGGTGGTTGGTCGCGTGGTGCATTCCTGGCCCTCCTAGGACCCCTCCTCTCCATGGGGGGGGCGGCTTGCGTCTCCCGTCGTCGGGTTGATGTCGCCGGGGTCTGTGCTTGTCCGGGTTGTGGGCGTGGTCGGCTAGGTGGCGGTCGGGTTTCACGGGATGGAATAGGGTCCATCTCCTCCTCCGCTCTGGCTGTAAGTTGAGCCTCTGCTGCGGCGATGGTTTCTCCTGTGAGTCGCGGAAGGTTTCTGCGGGCCCAGCGGGTCGCGATCTTGAAGGCGTCTCTCCATCCGTCCGTTAGTAGGCCGGAGAGACCCTCCAACCTCGTTTCAATGCCGTCCTCGTAGTGCTGCTTGAGGATGGTGCATACTGTGTGGCCCCATTCTCTAGCCGCTCCCTCTATCATGAGGCGTGTTGTCGGCGTAGGGGCAGCAGGTTTAATCATGGTGGACAGTGTGTCCACCATTCTGGAGATTGTGCGGGGTGCAGACCCCTCGTCGATCGATGATACATTGTGTAGATGATGTATCGCCTTTATAAAGGCGTGTAGGTCCGTCACCAATTCCTTTAATTCTGGGTCTGCGGGGATTCGTTTAATTTCGTGTCCGCGTATAGGTCCGTCACCAATTCCTTTAATTCTGGGTCTGCGGGGATTCGTTTAATTTCGTGTCCGTCTTGGTCCCGGTCCGGACCACGAGTGACGTCCGCATAGGATCTAGTGTTGATCCTGGGGTTGTTGCGCTGGGGGGCCCTCGGGGGAGGCACTGGCCAGCTTAGTTTCTGAGGGTAATCTCTCCGGTAACGGAGGGGGGATGCACGGTCCATCCGGCCCTCGGGCCTCCAGCGGTCCCGAACCCGGGATCTGAGGTTGGGACGGTAGTCTCTCGACGGTGAAGGGGGACGTCTGAACCCGCGTGGTGAGCGGGGACGTCGGACCCTGGGTGGTGAGTAGGTAGGCCTTTCCCTGGGTGGGTATAGATAGTCTCTCTCCCTGGACCACCGGGAAGGCCATCGATATCTGGGTGGTGATGGTGGACGCCAGGTCCTCGGTGGTGGGTCGGCACGTCTGGCTCCATATTGCAGGTGGTCCCTCGGTGGTGTATCGGGGCGTCGGCCTCTCGGTGGTGATAACTGGTATTCTTCTCTGCTCCGTGGATGTTGCCATTCCTCCGCTCGGGGATATTGGGGCCTACCTCGTGGCGAGTGGAAAAGACCACGACGTCTATTGTACCGCACCTCGGTCCACTCGCTCATCGTGTTAGAGCGGTGAAAAGGATCTAAAAAAAAATTGTTTTGTACTTGTACCCTTTTGTACCCTAACCCTAAACTATTACCTAATAATAATAATAATGATTAAATTCCTTGTGTTCCATTTATAAGATATTTATTATATTTTTACAAAAGACACGACGTTTCGACCTAATGGGGTCTTCTTCAGGAATGACATTACAAGGTCATTACATATGGGAATAGCTTTTTCCGTGTGACCTCCCGGGAGAAACAACTTCCCGTGTTATCCGGAGATCACATTATTACAACATACAATACAAAAATAGAAATAAACAGCACAAAAGGCATAATATATGGGCAAGTGTCCTTCAAGGTCCATTATAACAATATACACCGGTAAGTATTTACATTTATTTTTATATACCCATAAAATATATTCTCCGTGTAAGTCGATAAGAAGACGCCAATTGTGGTATGATGGCGCCCCCTAGTGGTTTGGAACCCGGTGGTGCATGAATACATTGTTTATTTAAACAAGTGGTAATATCAACAACAATCATGGAATACAGTGGGGTCCAACTGGACTTTATTTGTAGAAAATAAAAAACATCAAACCATTCAACTATTTACAATGTTGCTTAATGTAAACTGGGTTATGGTTAAGGTAAGGATTGGGTTTTAAGGTTTGTTATTGCTAGGGTCTGGGTTAGGATTGGGTATGTAGGCGTATAGGGTTAGGATTAGGTATAAGAGATGCTGGGTTATGGTTAGGTTTATAGAATGGTATGGGTTATAGTGGAGAAAAATGGAGTATATAATGTAAGTGGTTTTATGGTAAGTATTAATGTTGGGTTATAATTGGTTGTTGTTGTGGGATTGGTTATGTTTAGTAGTTTTGGGATTGGGATTAGTGTTAACTGGGTTATGGTTAAGATTAAGGTTAGGTTTTAAGGTTGGTTATTATTGGGGTCTTAAGTTAAGATTGGGTATGTGTGGGCGTATTGGTATAGCTTCTAATTTTTGGATCCAATGGTCCTCTCTCGTTCTCCTCTGGTCTAAGGTCCAGGTAATATTCCCTTGCAGGCCAGCCATTTTCATGGCGTTTAAACCATGGGCTCTAAAGTGTTGAATTAGTGGTAAGTCCGGGTATCTATTGTTGTTAATGTCTATGTTGTGTTTGGGTTAGGGTTAGTACTATCGCCGAAGGCGATAGCACTGAATGCACGGGCCTAGGACTGAAGGGAAGCAAGGTCACACCCACCCCCAGGAAAAAAACAAAAACAGGAGGTCTAATGGTCATAAGGGGTACCGTTTGGTTAGATGGTTTTGTAAACAAAAGGCTTTATTCCCATCCCTAGGAGCGCAGAGGGGGTTTGGTGCAAGGGTTGCAGGTCGGAGGTTAGGAGGAGGGTGGTCAGGTGTGGGGTAGGGCTTGGGGTTGGTTAGGGTTAGGGTAAGGGAGGAGGGGTTAAGGTTAGGGTAGGGGGGGCGGGGTTAGGGTTAGGGGGTTGGGGTTAGGGTTAGGGCAGGGGGGGTGGGGTTAGGGTTAGGGCAGGGGGGGTGGGGTTAGGGTTAGGGTTAGGAAAATTGAAATATCTCATGGAGGTTAGGGTTAGGGTGGAATGGTAATCTCTCCGGTAAGGAAGAGGGGATGCACGGTCCATTATACCTTCGGGCCTCCGTCGATCTCGACCCCGTTGTTCAAGGCCTCTGCAGCCTCTGGGTGGTGACGGTGGGTGCCAGGTCCTCGATGTAGAGACGGACAGGCTGGTTCCACAATGCAGGTGGTTCTTGTGCGCTGTAGTATGGCATCGGTGTCTTGGCGGTGAGAATAAGTGGTCTTCATAGCCCAATGGACATTGCCAATCATATGTCTGATGAAACTGAGGCCTATCTCGTGGCGAATAGAAAAAACCACGGCATCCATTATCGCGCGTTCTAGTTCTATCGCTCATATTGTTGGAGCGGAAAAATGGATAAAAATAGTTGTTGTATCCTTGAATAAAGATTGGCTATTACCAGAATTGATGATAGGATTCCTTGTATTATATTTGTAAAATATTTATTGTATTTTTACAAAGAATATACATTCGACGTTTCGACCTAAACGGGTCTTCTTCAGGAATGGCAACACAAGGTCATTTCAATAGGTAATAGCATGTCCACGTGATCTCCCAGAAGATGCAACTTCCTGTGTCAACGGAGATCATCATGTAATAACATATAATAAAGAATTGGAGATGAACCGCTCAAAAAAGCATATTGTGTAAAATAGTATTATTTAAGGTCCATTTATATAAACATACATAGTCGAGTATTAATATATATTCTCAAATATAACAATAGAACATGGTCTCTGTACATTTTAACGGAACATTGTGATGAAATAGCGCCTCCTAGTGGTTTAAAATCCAGAAGTACATGAAAGTAATATCCATTTCTATAAGTGGTAATATTATTAACAGTATTGTAAAACCAAGGTTCAATTGGACTTTATTTGAAGGACATAATCAAACCATGTAATTGTTGTAATGTTATAAATATATAGTCTTAAGGTAAGTAACACAGTTGGGTTATAATACGTTATAAGAATTGCTAGATTAAGGTTAGGATAGTAAATGGTATGGGTTAAGATGGAGAATGTGGCATATGTAGTTTTTTTAGGTAAGTGTATTAGAATGGGTTATAAGGTGTTCCAATGTATGAGGAATTGCTAGGTTAAGGTTAGAATGGTGGATGGTATGGGTTAAGATGGAAAGTGTGGAGTTTTTTTTAAGGTAAGTATAGTTGTTTATTAGAATGGGTTATAAGGTGTTCTAATGTGTGAAGAATTACTAGGTTAAGGTTAGGATAGTGGATGGTATGGGTTAAGATGGAGAAGTATAGTTGTTTGTTAAGATGGGTTATAAGGTGTTCCAATGTGTGATGGTTAAGATTAGGCATAAACAGTCCCAGAGTAGTTTCTTAAACTGTTGTTAATTGCTGTCCCTCTAATAGAGTTGGGTTAGGGTTAGCTCCTGAAGGACTATAATTATGATCCGGGATACGTTTACGAGTGGTAAACGGATGTGCAGTTACCAAGTAGGAACAACCAGGCACCGAGCGGTGGTGTTCAGACTGCTCGCCCTCGGACAGGTCACCTGAATCCGAAGAATCTGTGAATAGAGAAGGGGGGCCCCCCTTGACAGGTGAAGTAGAATTATAGATGGGAGAAGAAGAAGAGTCAGAGGGCTCCGGTGATGCCTCGGTCAGCTGATGCTCCGGGTCTGGTGGTCCGCTGGCGTCCTCTGGTGGTCTCTCACTTGATGTATCCCTGGTCCCCACAGGCCCTGTCACCCCTATAAGGGGGACGCCCTGCGTAGCCCGGTACCGTGTTGTGGTCGACGGGGTCCTTGCTCGTCTAGGCCGTGGGTGGGGTGGGTCTCTCTCCGACTCAGTTATGGCTTTAATTTGTGCCCTTGCTGCTGCGATGGTTGCTTCGGCGATGCGCGGGAGGCCTCTCTGGGTCCATCGGGCCGCGGTCTCGAAGGCTTCTGTCCAGTTGTGCGTCAGTCGGTCGGGGAGACCCTCCAAGCATTCTTCTACGACATCCTCGTAGTGGTTCTTGAGGATGGAGCATACTGTGTGGCCCCACTCTATGGCCGCTCCTTCGATGAGGAGACGTATAGACGGCGTAGGGGCAGCGGGTTTTATCATGGAGGACAGCGTGTCCACCATCTTGGAGATAGCGAGAGGTGCGGAGCCCTCGGTCCTTCGTGATAATTGTGTTAGGGTTAGGGTTAGGGTTAGGGTTAGGTGGAGTTCCGTGTCCCATGGGTCTCCCCGGGTCGTCCAACGACTTCCTCGGTTTAAATAGAGATCCAAGGCAAGGCACTGGCCGGCGCTTGTCATTCATGGTCTGGTGTCCACATGCATTGACCCTAAAGAAGTTATAGGAGACCCCCGGATTATTTCGGATGGTATTCCGTCAAGGTCTGGAGGACCATCTGGAGCCAATATTAAGCATTGATCGAACTGTTATTCATCTTCCGTTTATAAACGGCCCCCGGATTGTTTCGGATGGTATTCCGTAAAGGTCTGAAGGACCATTTGGAGCCAATCTTGAGCCCTGATAGAATTGTTATTCATATTCCGTTTATAGAACACCCCCGGATTGTTTCGGATGGTATTCCGTAAAGGTCTGGAGGACCATTTGGAGCCAATATTGAGTATTGATAGAATTGTTATTCATCTTCCGTTGTGGAGGACCCCCGGATTGTTTCGGATGGTATTCCGTAAAGGTCTGGAGGACCATTTGGAGCCCGTGCTAGGCATTAGCAGAAGTGCTATTCCTCTTGAAATTATGTTTGTTGAAAATTCCCTTGTAGGGTTGCAGGACATGTTCATCAGTCGTGGACCTTGGGATCATCGAGTGTTTCGACCATTATCACGAGACGCTCTCACCCAAGGAAGGCCCACCCGAGGTCGATCAACTCTCGGGTCATGTTCCATGCCCCCTCAAGACTCTTTTCTTTATATAGATAAAGGCTCGGGTTAAGGTTAGGGAATAGGGCTACAGGTTAAGGTTAGGATTAAGATTAGGGTTAGCTATCGGGGTAAACACCCAGGTTAAGGTTTCGGAAATAAGGCCAGAGGTTAAGGCTAAGGTTTGGATCAGTGGTTGAGGTTAGGGAATAGGGCTAAAGGTTTAAGGTTAGGATTAAGATCAGGTTGAGGTTAGGATTCAGTTTAGAGTTAGCTGTCGGGATACACCCTCGGGTTAAGGTTAGGGAATAAGGCTACAGGTTAAGGTTAAGATTAAGATTAGGGTTAGCTGTCGGGATAAGCACTCGGGTTAAGGTTAGGGAATAGGGCTAAAGGTTAAGGTTTAGGATTAAGATTAGGTTAAGGTTAGGGTTAAGATTAGCTGTCGGGATAAACACTCGGGTTAAGGTTAGGGAATAAGGCTAGGGGTTAAGGTTAGGATTAAGATTAGGTTAAGGTTAGGATTAAGATTAGAGTTAACCGTCGGGATAAGCACTCGGGTTAAGTTTAGGGAATAAGACTACAGGTTTAAGGTTAGGATTAAGATTAGGTTAAGGTTAGGATTAGCTGTCGGGATAAACACTCGGGTTAAGGTTAGGGAATAAGGCTAAAGGTTAAGGTTAGGATTAAGATTAGGTTAAGGTTAGGATTAAGATTAGGGTTAGCCGTCGGGATAAGCACTCGGGTTAAGGTTAGGGAATAAAGAAGTGGTAAAAGGCCCAAATGCTAGGTTCCGATGCACCCTCGGCCTAGCCCCTAATGTGGGCCAGGGGGTGAGAAATTTAAATAGCTAAAAAGGTTAATGCACAAAAGTGCCCTTGGGAGGGGTGGCCGGGGCCAGCCACGCCAAAGCGGTGCCTACCCAGCCACCCCTGGTGTGGAGTCCGGGCGAATGCCCCCCCCAGGGGCGACCGGGGCCAGCCACGACAAAGCGTTGCCTTCCCAGTCCTCCCCAGGGCAAGAGCACTGCCAATAGGACCCCCTAGGAAAAAATTGTTTAGTGTTGCAAATACTCACTCTATATGGTCTCCTTCAGCGCCTTCCAAATAGGCTGTGCTGCGAAAAATCCATCTGCCTCCATCATCCGGTATAACCGATAGACCAATGGTTTTGTTTTAAAAGGAAACATTCCACTTCCTATAGTAGTTCCCGCGCCCTTGGCTTCATTATACTAAAAGCCACCTCCTTAGAGTACCTCCTTAGAGTGCAGTACAAAAGAACAAAACTTTCAATATGTGGCTCATACCGAAAATAACGGCGACGGGGAAAATACCCAGCAAAAATCAATCAAATAGAACAATGCCGATGGGTAATTCAAAGTTGCCGAATTCGGGAATAGGCGTTTTAGGCGGGAAACTAAAAAATCGATAGGTAATCCAAAATTAAACCAATTTAGGACCCACTGTTAGCTGGAAAATTCACTAATATCAATAGGTAGTGCAGCCTTAAATGACTAATGGGGTAAACAGTTAAACATAAATTTTAAATTTTACCTCGAAAACCATGAGTGAGACGAACTTCGGCCCCAATATGGCCGAAACCTTCAGGAGCGCGTGCTAAGGTAGCCATCGAGTCCACCTTGCCTGGGTCCCCACACCCAAGGCGAATCCACTCAGACAACTCCACCCAAGCCCTCCCACCCCACGGGCGGAGGGCGCCCCCTGCCCAAGCAAATTAGTATCTCCAAAAAATGCCGGGCCCCTTAAGAGGATGGGAGAGTGAATCCCTCAGAATGGGCATCTCCCACGGTTCAAAGACCGTGGAGGGACTACCTGAAACCTCATCGGTTCTTCCCTCCTTTATATTTTTTTTATTTTTTTATATATATTTTTTATATTTTTTTATATTTTTTTCAAAAGAACAAAGACAATAATAAACCATAACCAAATAAATCATTTGGGGACCCTTAAGCCTCATTCAGGCCGTTGGGGTGTCCTGCCCCCAATCTGATGATCCAACCCCGCTCCGCCCTCTTCCTCTCCCCTGTTGTCCACAGGGGGTTGTGTTGCAAGCCGATTAGTCTTAAATTCCGTAGGCCATGCAACAAGAAATGTTTTACCAATAGGGTGTCCGGCTTTCGTCCCGTTCTGACATTGTACCTATGCGAGGAAAGGCGCGCCGCAAGGCTATTCCTCGTCTCGCCCACATACGCCATTTTGCACCGCCTGCACTCGATCTTATATACACAGTTCTTATGCCTCATCGTGATGTTCCGCTTCAGGAAACAGGTGGCCTTAGTTGTCGGGTTGATTGCCGTCCTACACCGTCCCGGAGATGAGGGTGGTGCTGGCCGGGAGGAGAGCCTCGCTCGAACCAAGAAGTCCCTCAAATTCGGGTTCCGTTTATACGAGGCTATAATCCTCGTGTCCCGCACCAAGGAAGTGCCCGCCATTATTTCTTCAAAGTTCTGCCTAGTCCTCTTCATGACCCTAGTGGCCAAGGGGGAATAAACTGCCACAAACGGTACAATATGTTTCTTACGGCCCCCCCTCTGCACAGGAGGGCCCGGTTGCCTATGAAAATCCCTCTTGACCCCTCTCAAGAAAGATCTAGAGTAACCCCTACCCCTAAGTGCCCGAAAGAGGGTCCGCGTTGCCACCACGCAATCCCCCGGCCTCGAGCAAATCCGCTTATAACGAATAAGCTGAGATTTAACAATACCCCGAAAGGTATGTTTGGGGTGGAAGCTACTGTGATGGAGGAGGGCGTGTGAATCCGTAGGTTTAAAGAAAACCTTCGTATCCAATTGGCCGGTAGTATCAAAATCGGGCCCCCTGAACGTGGTAACATCTAAAAAGTCCATTGATGTAGGGCTGGAGATGGGCTTAATCTTAATTGAGGGGTGATGGGAATTTAGAATTTGAACAAACCTCTGGAACTCCTCCTCCCCATGGGTCCAGATACCCCAAATGTCGTCCAAAAAACGATAATAATGTATAGGCAATTTAGGGCACTTAGGCAGAATTGTATTTTCCCATGTAGCCATGTATATATTAGCATAAGCCGGGGCGAAACGCTTACCCATCGCTGTACCTTTTACCTGAAGATAATGAAAATTATCTTCAGGTAAAAGGTTTTTTTGGACAAAAATCATTTTTGGACAAACTAATGTCCAACAACCTGATGATGTCCTGATCTGGCCGGGATGGGTCTGGATTCTCATCCATTAGGGCTTGTACTGCTTCCAGGCCCATCCTGGTGTCAATATTAGTATACAAGCTCTCCACATCCATGGAAAAGATAAAGAAGGGGGCTGATAACTTTATGTTCCTGATTTTTCCAAGGAAATCATAAGTATCCTTCAGATAACTCTTGTGAAGGGTCGACAAGGGGTTCAGATAGTGGTCCAAAAATTCTGCTACCCAGTAACTCTCGCTCCCACAATCCGAGACAATCGGTCTTCCCGGAGGAATCTTAAAGGGAACCGGCCAGGTATCTGGTGCCTTATGAATCTTAGGGAGGAGGTAAAAGAGCCTTTTCCGGGGGGTATCCTCCCCTATTAAATACTTGCTCTGCTTCGGGGAAATAATTTTGTTGTGAGTCATAAGATCTATCACCCCCCTAATTTGGGCCGCTGTGTCCAAATAAATTGGATTAGCAAGCGGCTGATAGTATTCTGTGTTCTGCAGTTGCCTCAAGGCTTCCTGCACATATTGCTCCCTGTCCAAAATCACGATCGCGCTGCCCTTGTCCGCTGGCTTGATAATAATGGATGTATTTTGTCGTAACTCCTCTAGCGCCTGTCTTTCCATATCTGAAAGATTAGGCTCCACCGGTATTGGTTGTGCCCCACGCAGCCCACCATGGTCCCTCAAAAATAAGGCTAACAGCTCCCTAGACAAACTCGAGGGGTTAGGCTCCCAGGTTGATTTTAAATTAAAGAGGGGTGGATCCTTAGTTTGTTTCCCCTCAAAATAAGAAAGCAGTTTGATTCTCCGATGGTAGTCCGATAGGTGCCCCCTCAGGACCACCTTCTGGTTATTAATAGGGGGGGTAGGGATAAATGAAAGGCCTTTCCGAAGAATTTTAAGGTGTCGGGGGTGGGGCCGGAAAGTGGAGGACAAATTAATAACTGATTTGTCCTGAATTACGGGCTGGACAGCAGGCTCCAGGTGCGCTGGCCCAAAAAAGAATGCCAATAAGCCCACATCCGGCTACCCGTGGAGACCGTCCAATGGATCCTATCCTCCAACACCCGAAAATGGTTCTGAGTCAGCCTAGGAATATGGTCCGGGATGCCCTTAATCAACCCATTCAGGAGATTTAAATTCGCCCTCTGACTAACATCAAGATCCCTAGAGAAGCTCACCACCGGTATATACACCCGGGCATTGGGGAACGTGGCCTTAGCCGCCGACACAAGTCTCCCCAAGGAGTCCCCCAGCAGGGAGGTGTTGCCACGGCCCCTATCATTAAACCCAAATGATAGAATGACCCTTTCCACCTCGCCTGACGTGGGGGTATTCCGTCTGAGAAGATGTGCCGCCTGTGCGATATTAGCACCCGGAAAGCAATCCACCTGGACCTCTTTGTCCATAATCAATGGCAACCTAGCCACATTCGAATCCCCTATTACCAGGGTTTTCCTTATTGGCTCTAAGGCCCAATTCAGGTCCTTATTCCCTTTGTGATCATGTTGTGTGAAAAGGTCCAATGGGGGGGAGGGGGGCAAATCAAAATCCGCACGGGTAAGGGGCTTAGAACAGCCCGGCAACGCGTCCCCAGATATCCCAAAATATGGGTTGCGTTCTTTTACCTGAATCCGCCGTATCACCCCGTCCGTTTCAAAAGGAGGGGAGAGGGCTTCAGGGGGAGGTGGTGGGGATAAGGCCTCAATATTTTCTAGCACCCGGCCTAACGGCCGTACCTCTCCCGGGACCCCCATGCTATCATATAGGGCCAAAGCCCCCCTGGGGTTCAATATATCCGCAGATTCCGTGAATATTACCGGCCGATTTTGTGGGCCGGGTTGATGTTTTTTCAGGGGTGATTGATTAGGGTCCAAGTTACCCCCCTCACTAGAGGGTGGTGGCGATATTACCGCCACCGGGTAATTCCCTGTGTCTTTTTTATTGTTTAGGTCCTCCCAAATGGACCCCAGGAGCCGATCTCTAATGTACGGGAACCTCTTCTTCATCCACCCCACGGCCACCCGCCAGGCTTCCTCCCATTCCCCGTCCAACGATGGGTCAATCACCCTCCTAAGCTCCCGGATCGTCTCCAGATGGTGCTCCATCAAGGTCTGGAGAGCCATCTGGAGCCAATTCTCCGCATTCCCCTTTAGGACCACGGCCGTCCCGTCCCGTGGTCCCGTGGTACAGCATTTATTCCGTGGGAATAAATGCTGTGTCATCTTGCACCTGATTTGATCTGCAATATTTCCGATAAGAGTGAATCCACGTGTGTTCCAACCAGAGGACCATATGTGCTCCTATCGGATTTTCTGTTTTTCTGGGTTAGGGTTAGGATCACAATTAAAGACGTCGCCGCCAAAGGCGGCGATGTCGGGTGCACGGGCCATCATCAAACGACACTGCGGGATCCCCTCCCCACTCCCACATTCAAACCAACAGGGTACAAGGTGCCGAGTCTGTTTATCCAGATCCTCTCGACCCTGCGCCGCATGGCCAGTGACCAGCGAGGATTGGATTGGAGCACGGTAGCCGACAGGGCAGCCCAGCCATGGAGCACAAAGTGTTCTACCAGAGGGAGGTGAGTTTCTTTGCCGTGCCGGACATTGTATCTGTGCTGCGTGAAGCGCGTCAAGAGGGTGTTGCCGGTCTCACCCACGTACTGCAAGCCGCAGGTGAGGCAGCGGATAAGGTACACGCAGTTGGACGTGGCGGGGCCGGAGTGCCTCTGGGTGGCGAACACGGCGCCGGTGCGTGGGTTCCGAGCCCAGGGGCGGTAGAGGTAAAACTCTGAGCGTCTGTTGGACCCGGGCTCGGTTCGAGGTGGCATTTTGGCCCTAATGAGCAGGTCCCTGAGGTTGCGTTTTTTTCTGTACGCCGCGATGATCCCGTGTCTGGGCAACAACGCGGTGATATCTTGGAACCACTTGAAATGTTCTCTAACACGGCGCGCCATGAACGCGGACGACGTCGAGTGAGTAGTGATGAGCGGCAGACGGGGGCCGACGACGGGCGGTCTAGTGACCTTATAGGTCTTGAGGGCGGCGCGGCGAGCGGACCGCGAGTAGCCTCTCGGTGCCAGCGCGGTGAAGAGCGTCTTGACGGCCGCCATGAAGTCCGACTGTCTGGAGCATATGCGTGAGAAGCGAAGCAGTTGGGATTTGAGGAGCCCCGCAAAGGTGTGCTTCGGATGAAAGCTCGACGCGTGCAGCAGGGCGTGCGTGTCCGTCGGCTTAAAGAAAACCTTGACGTCCAGCGTGAGTGTGGTCGCAAAGTCGGGGCCCTTAAAGGTGGTGGTGTCAAGAAAGTCGACCGACGACGCGCTCGTGCAGGACTTCAACGTGATCGAGGGATCGTGTGCGTTGAGGACGGCGAGGAAATCATCGAACTCTGAACGCGAGTGGGGCCAGACGCCCCAGACGTCGTCCAGGTAACGTAAGTAGCACAGGGGTCGTTTACGGCAGGACGCGAGCGCAGAGGTCTCCCACTGGGCCATGAAAATGTTTGCGTAGGACGGCGCAAACTTTTTCCCCATGGCCGTGCCTTTTATCTGCAAGAAGAACTCCCCGTTAAAAACGAAATCATTTTTAGTGAGGTTGATCTCGAGCAGGCGCAGGAGTTCGTCGTCAGGTCGCGTGGCATCCGGGTGAAGCCGGAAGACGTCCTGAACGGCGCGCATGCCGCCGGCTATGTCAATATTTGTATAAAGACTGTCGACGTCCATCGTGAATAGGAGAGACTGAGCCGGAACCCGAAGATCTTTGACCTTTTGTACAAAGTCATACGTGTCCTTCACGTAGCTCGCGTGGCGTAACGAGAGAGGATAGAGGTAACGATCGATGTACTCGGCCGTGTGATAGGTCTCACTACTGCAGTCGGAAACGATCGGGCGACCGGGCGGGACCTCAAAGGGCCTGCTCCAGGCCGCGGGGTCCTTGTGTATTTTGGGGAGCATATAGAACAGCCGCGGTCTGGGCTCCGATTCGCCGACGAGGTAATCACGTTGTTTATGCGTGATGAACTTACGACGCAGGAGGGAATCAACGATCTGCGCGACGATCGGCACAGTGTCCACGTAAACGGGGCGATCGAGTTTGGCGTAATAACGCGCGTCGTTGAGTTGCCTGTAGCCCTCCCACAGATATTGCTCCCTGTCCAGGAGCACTACGGCGCTGCCCTTATCCGCAGGTTTTATGACGATGTCGCGGTTGTTGCGCAGTTCGACGAGGGCCTCGGTCTCCTCCGGGTCGAGGTTGTCACGTGGCGCGCGGATCTTGAACGACTCCCGGAAGAAAGCGAGGTCCGAGTCGATCATAAGGGCTAGTTCGAAGGGGATGTTATCCTCGGGCGGAACCCAATCGGATTTGGGCATAAAAGGGGGCGGGACGGAGGGCGGGTGGTTCTGAAAATGGACCGCGAGTCTCACCCTCCTGTGATACTCTTGTAGGTCGGAGCGGACCTGGTGAAGAGCATCACGGGAATCGGTGCCCTTAGAGGGGACGAAGGTGAGACCCCTGTCGAGGACGGAGAACTGAGCGGCGGTCAACACAAAGGACTTGGACAAGTTGATGACCGATTTGCTCCCATCGTGCGTATCGACGGGCGCGGGAGCAATTAGTTTAACGCGTCCGTCCAGTGGTCCAAAACGAGAGCGGCCGTGTTGCGCGTCCAATGTATCCCGTCCCGCTCAGTAACAAACGAGTTCCTGGACAGGGCGGGGACGGACGCGCAACGCGAAGCGATGTATTCGTTGAGACGCCGTAGGTTATCCTGCTCCCTGTGCGGGAGGGAGCGCGAGAAGTTAATCTCGGGTACGAGGACGCTGGCACGAGGGAAGGCTGCGCGGGCCATTTTGATTGCGCGCTGCAGGTTACGCACGGTGGTAGGTTCGGTCTTGTGCGACCTGTCGTTGAGTCCGAAGGCCAGCACGACCTTGAGGACGTGAGGGGAGACCGCGGTTTTACCCAGGACGGAAGCAGCGTGCGCGAAAGTGGCCCCGGGGAAGCTCTCGACCTGGAGGCCCGGCCTAACGAACGGAGGGAAGCGGGACAGGTTCGAGTCGCCCAGAATGAGGTGTATTTCTCTTGCCTGCAGGGACCACTCGGTGTGCTTCCTGGTGGTGTTGGCGTGACGAGTCGGCCTCCTGGTGGGCGTGTCCGGGATGGCGAGGAGGAGGGGGACGTCGTCGGGCGGGGGGTCAAAGGTCAGGCAGACCCGGGCGGGGACGACGAGGGAGGGCGTGGCTGCGGGGACAGCGTCACCAGGGGCGTCGGCCTGGGCAAACCCATGTCCGGGTGTCGTGCCGGGAGGCGCCGGGGAGGTCCGAAGGGGCGTGGTCACGTCGGCCTGGGCAAACCCATGTCCGGGTGTCGTGCCGGAAGGCGCCGGGGAGGTCCGAAGGGGCGTGGTCGCGTCGGCCTGGGCAAACCCATGTCCGGGTGTCGTGCCGGAAGGCGCCGGGGAGGTCCGAAGGGGCGTGGTCGCGTAGGCCTGGGCAAACCCATATCCGGGTGTCGTGCCGGAAGGCGCCAGGGGCGTCCAGAGAGGCGTGGCGACGGGCTGACGACGGGACGGGGCGGAGACGCGCGACGTCCTCTGCGGCAGGGGCGTGGCCGAGGGGGGTCGCGAGCCTGCGGGGGGAGGAGGAGGAGGAGAGGGAGGGGGAGGGGACGGGGTCAGGGGGAGGGGGAGGAGGGGAGGGGAGGAGGGGGAGGAGGAAGGGGAGGAGGAGGAAGGGAAGGGAGGGACCTGGACGGAGAAGGGGGAGATGAAGGGAGGGGGGACAAGAGGGGGGCGGCGGGCGGGAGGGGTAAAGGGGATGGAGAGGGAGGAGAAGAGGGAGAGAGAGCGCGAGCGGTTCCGGGAGGGTAGGCGGAGCTCCGGTTCCGCGCGGCCACGTGGGTCATCGTCGCGGTAGCCAACGCCGCGGTCCGTAACGGGGACGTAGGAGCCGGAGAGAGGGGGCGGGGCCAAGGAGGAAGAATGCGGCGGCAGCGGCAGGGGGGCGGCGACAGCAGGTAGGGGGGCGGCGGCGGACGCGGAGATCCCGGAGGGACCCGGGGCATCCGACGTCCGACGGAGTCGGTCCCGGACGCTCTCCAGGGTCTCGGGGCGCAGACGGTTTCCAAACTGTCTGTTGGCCCAGGAGGAGGCCACCTCAAAGTTCCTCCTCCACGTAAGATCGGGAAGAAAGGAGACCGCACTCACCTTATCCCCGACGGCGGCCTCATAGTGGTCCCTGAGCACAATGGTGGTGGTGTGTGCCCAGTTGCGCGCGTTGCCCTCCAGGAGGGCCAGGGTGGCGGCGCTGGGGACCGCGGGGCGGATGGCAGCAATCAGGGACTGGGTCAGCCTGGAGATGACGGGGAGGGGGTCCGGTCCAGTGGCGTTGGCAAGGTGGTGTGCCGCCTTGATGGCAGCCATAACGAGACGGTTCTTAGCGTCGAAATCCGGGTCCGTGGAGCGCTGGGCGCTAGGGACCTGAGGCCTAGCGTGCGTGGGCGGCAGGCGCGCAGGCCCCGAGCGCGCGGCGCTAGCTGCGGCGGCGGTGGTTTCCGTAGGCCTGGGACGTCTGGGGGGACGCGGGCGGTTACGGGGCCTGGGACCGGGACGTGGGGGCACGCGGTGACGAGGTCCCTGGTCACCGGTGAAGAAGTCCCGGTCCCGAACGTCAGGGCGGAAGACGGGACGGGCGTCAAAGCCGCGGCGGTGGCGCGGCTGCTCCTGGCGTCGCTGCATCGGCGCGGGTCTGTGGGCCCGGGGCGGGAAACCAGGAGGCCGTCGGGACGATACGAAGGGGGACCGGTCCCTGACGGGTCGCGCGGGGGCAGCCCAACCCTGCGGAGAAGGGTCCCGAGGGGCCCAGTCTCGACCGCGAGGGTCTGCAACGGAAGCGTATGAACGCATCATGTGTGGCTCGAGACCATAGGGTGGACTCACCAGAGCTGGGATGTCTGGCCACGCCTGGTCTCGGGCCCGGTGTGGTCGGCGTCTGTGGTGGACCACGGTCCATCCGTCTGTGTGGTTCTGCTCCGGCATGGTCCACGGTAGGCAATGACAATGCTGTTTGCGTTGTGGAAGGTTTTAAATAAAAACGAGTGTGGTCCAGTGGAAAATCCGAATTTATTCAAAGATCTTTCCACTGTTGCAGCAAGTACTACGTACGTTTCGTCATTAAGATGACTTCGTCAGGTACAAGAGTCAAGCAAACCGTGCAAAGTCAGTTCAAATAAGAGAGCCGTGGTGATATAATGGAAATGAGAAAAGGAGACGTGGACGCGATCGCACACACACACACGCTGTGAGACTGAAGAGCCTGCTTGGGCTCCAGCCTATATACTAGGGGCGGTCCTAACTCTATGGAGCCAATCGGGAGCCAGGACCCATAAACAAGCCAGAAAAATTTAAATTGATAGGCCAAACAGCGTGTGGTCAGGAGCCAATCGGGAGCCGGGAATAAAAAACAACTATACGTAACCAAGACAACGCCCTGCCTCAGAGGTTCCGAAAAGGTACAATGTTGCGATTAGGGTTAGGGTTAGGGTTAGGGTTAGGGTTAGGGTTAGGGTTAGGTTAAGAGCCATCTACCACTTTTGAAAAACGGTTTTTTTGAGCTAGTTCAGGCATACAGAGGGGCGTGGGAATTCGGCGACCACCCTCGGATAGGTCTAGGCCCAGCGGACTTGCTCAAAAAATTTGGTGCCCCTGGTGGTTTTTTTGGGTACTGCAATTTCGATTTTAAAACTTAAAAGTGAAGCGGTTTTTTTTTACAGAGGGGCGTGGGAATTTGGGATAGTGCCAGTGGTAGCCCTTGGTCCCCTCTTCATCCCCTAGAAATTTGGAGCAATTTGGAGCCACAAGTTTTAACATTGGACGACTTTTAAAATCGACCTCACGGGAGAAGGGGGAGGTGCATGGGATCATGGTTGGGGTTGGTCGGTAGGATTTTATGAGGCCGACCTTTGTGCAAAATTCTGGCCACCTGGTGGCTTGTTTTGGTATAGAAAATCCCATTTTCATTTTTTTTTTTTTTTTTTCCAAGTGTGGAGTCAACAAAATTTGTTAGTGAAAAAATAAGTTCCCACAGAAAGTGTCTAGGAGCACGTTTTAGGGTTAGGGTTAGGGTTAGGGTTAGGGTTAGGAAAATTGAAATATCTCATGGATCTCCCCACGTCGTCCGACGACTTCGCAGTTAGGATAGAGATCCAAGGCAAGGCACTGGCCGGCGCTTGTTATTCATGGTCTTAATGTCCTCATATGCTTTGACCCGTTCCTTAGAAAGAGCTTTCGTTTTTCCAGTTTGGATTTTTCCAGGTCGATGCGTTGTTTGTTTTGGTTTTTAAGACAGGATCGATTTTTCCTTCGTTTGTTCGGTTGGTATTAAGATGGGATAGAATTTCCGTTAGTGCTACTCGGTTGGTTTTAAGATAGGATAGATTTCTCTTTGTTTGTTCGGTTGGTGTTAAAACAGGAAAGATTTTTCCTTTTTAGTGTTATTCGGTTGGTTTTAAGAAAGGATAGATTTTATTTTTTGTTTTTTTTATATTTTAAAGTTTTGGTTTATATTATTTTGAAAAATCTCTTCAAGAATTGCAGGACATGTCATCAGTTGTGGTCCCCAGGATCATCGAGCGTTTCGGCCGTTATCACAAGACACTCTCACCCGAGGGAGGCCCTCCCGAGGTCGATCAACTCCCGGGAATGTCCTACAACTCATCAAGAACTTTTTCCTTTTTATAAGGTTTGTTCGGTTGGTGTTAAGATGGGATAGCCACTCGGGTTAAGGTTAGGGAATAAGGCTAAAGGTTAAGGTTAGGATTTCGATAAGTGGTAGGAATAGCCACTCAGGTTAAGGTTAGGGAATAAGGCTAAAAGGTTAAGGTTAGGATTTAGATAAGTGGTGGGGATAGCCACTCGGGTTAAGGTTAGGGAATAAGGCTAAAGGTTAAGGTAAGGATTTAGATAAGTGGTAGGGATAGCTACTCGGGTTAAGGTTAGGGAATAAGGCTAAAGGTTAAGGTTAGGATTTAGATTTAGATAAGTGGTAGGGATGAAGTCTAAAGAGAATTGTTCCATACATTGCATAAACCCAGGAAATGTTAAAACAATTACAAAATAACCTGTACCTCATACATAGCATAGCATCAAGTAATTAAATATAGTTTAGTTTTAAATAAAGTAATACAAAAATAATAAATACTTACCTCAGAGTTGTCCGTCGCCTTCGTTGGTCATTTTGGAATGATAACTATGAAATCTAAGGGAGGGAATAGTATCTAACGTGTGTGAGAGAAATATAGTAGAGCTACTTCGAGATGCAACCTCTCTGCGTGCCTGGCTATGTGTTCTGCCCTCCAATCTCTCTGTCGACTTTTATAGGGTCAAGTGGGCGTGGCTAACGTGACGTAATTGTTCCTCCCTCCTTGCCCGTTTAATGGTGTTTGATCCCGCTTCCTAGTGGCTATGTGAGGGTTATTCAATTTGTATGTTAGATCCTGCTTCCTAGTGACTATGTGGGGGCAGTTTATGTGTTTAAAATCCGTAATAATATTATTCTAAATAAATACAAAGTGTTTTTAGGATTGGGTTTAGGGAATAAAGCTAAAGATTAGGTTTTGGGATTAAAATCGAACTTTTTAAATTTTAAATGTTGAAAGGTTTAGGTTTAGAGAGAGTGAGAAGAGTGGGGTAAGGGAGAGTGGGGAGTCAGAGGTAGGGTTAGGGTTAGGGTTAGGGTTAGGGTTAGAGGGTTAGGGTTAGGGTTAGGGTTAGGGTTAGGATAGGGGGTTTTAACCGAAGTGCACCGGGGTGCAGACCGTTTTCGGTGGATATCTTTTGACAGCAAGGGTTAGGGTTAGGGTTAGGGTTAGGGTTAGGGTTAGGGTTAGGGTTAGGGTAAGAGCCATCTACCACTTTTGAAAAACGGTTTTTTTGGGCTAGTTCGAGAACCGAGTGGATCATGGGAATTCTTTTACCACCCACGGATAGGTCTAGGCCCAGCGGACTTGTTCAAAAAATGTGGCGCCCCTGGTGTTTTTTTTGGGTACTGCAATTTCAATTTTTAAGTTTAAAAGTGAAGCGTTTTTTTTATTTATTGGATCATGGGAATTCTGAATAGTGCCAGTTGTAGCCCTTGGTCCCCTCTACATCCCCTAGAAATTTGGTGCAATTTGGAGCCCCAAGTTTTAACATTGGACGACTTTTAAAATCGACCTCACGGGGGAAGGGGGTGGATCATGGGATCGTGGTTGGGGTTGGGTGGTAGGATTTTATGAGGCCGACCTTTGTGCAAAATTCTGGCCACCTGGTGGCTTGTTTTGGTATAGAAAATCCCATTTTCATTTTTTTTTTTTTTTTTTCTAAGTGTGGAGTCAACAAAATTTGTTAGTGAAAAAATAAGTTCCCACAGAAAGTGTCTAGGAGCACGTTTTAGGCCATTTCGAGTCTTTTTTTTTTTTCTTTTTTTTTTGATAAGAAATTTGAAATTTTCATTTTTATTTTTATTTTTTGTCATACCTTCTTTTTTCTGGGCTCGGTCCGACCCTGAATCTGCAAGAATTATGTTTCTAGCCCCTTCCTAGGCCGAGAAAATAACTTAAAACCGATCAAAATTGTTCTTTTTTTTTTTCTTTTTTTTCTTTTTTTTTTCATACCTTTTTTTTGCTGGGCTTGGTCCGACCCTGAATCTGCAAGAATTATGTTTCTAGCCCCTTCCTAGGCCGAGAAAATAGCTTAAAACCAATTAGGGTTAGGGTCAGGGTTAGGGTAGGTTAAGAGCCATCTACCACTTTTGAAAAACGGTTTTTCTTGAGCTAGTTCGAGAACTGAGCGGTGCATGGGAATTCGGCGACCACCCTCGGATAGGTCTAGGCCCAGCGGACTTGCTCAAAAAATGTGGCGCCCCTGGCGGTTTTTTTGGGTACTGCAATTTCGATTTTAAAAGTTCAAAGTGAAGCGTTTTTTTTTTTGAGCGGTGCATGGGAATTCGGAATAGTGTCAGTGGTAGCCCTTGGTCCCCTCTTCATCCCCTAGAAATTTGGAGCAATTTGGAGCCACAAGTTTTAACATTGGACGACTTTTAAAATCGACCTCACGGGAGAAGGGGGAGGTGCATGGGATCATGGTTGGGGTTGGTCGGTAGGATTTTATGAGCCCGACCTTTGTGCAAAATTTTGGCCACCTGGTCGCTTGTTTTGGTATAGAAAATCCCATTTTCATTTTTTTTTTTTTTTTTTCCAAGTGTGGAGTCAACAAAATTTGTTAGTGAAAAAATAAGTTCCCACAGAAAGTGTCTAGGAGCACGTTTTAGGCCATTTCGAGTCTTTTTTTTTTTTTTTTTTTTTTGATAAGAAAATTTGAAATTTTCATTTTTTTTTTTTCTTTTTTTTCATACCTTCTTTTTTCTGGGCTCGGTCCGACCCTGAATCTGCAAGAATTATGTTTCTAGGCCCTTCCTAGGCCGAGAAAATAACTTAAAACCGATCCAAATTAATTGACGTATGTTTAGGTTATTAAAAATAGAAGGGAGACAGGTAGAGGCTTCAAAACATTTTTGGAGAGTGTTTTAGAGCCCCCTGAGTCAGTCTGCACTGAGTCCGACGTCATTTTGCCCAAAATAGATTTCCCCCATTGACAATGCATGGAGAGGCGGTTATTGCATTACTTGGTTTGCACTTACTTGGTTTGGTGAAGTTGTCTGGTAGTCTATCGGGTAGTCTGTGTTGGCTCCAAGTTCTAACATGCATGCAAAAATAGATGAAAATTAGTGTTCAATGCTCAAGAGTATCAAAGTGTGCATGGAGCAGTAAAAGACTGCTCTCTAAGCATTCACTGGGTCAAACTGTTTTGGTCAGGGTTTTTTTTTATTTTTTTTTTATGTTTCTTTTTGCTGGGCTTGATCCGACCCTGAATCTGCAGAAATTATGTTTCTAGCCCCTTCCTAGGCCGAGAAAATAACTTAAAACCGATCCAAATTAATTGACGTATGTTTAGGTTATTAAAAATAGAAGGGAGACAGGTAGAGGCTTCAAAACATTTTTGGAGAGTGTTTTAGAGCCCCCTGAGTCAGTCTGCACTGAGTCCGACGTCATTTTGCCCAAAATAGATTTCCCCCATTGACAATGCATGGAGAGGCGGTTATTGCACTTAATTGGTTTGGTGAAGTTTTATTTTTATTTATTTTGCTGGGCTCGGTCCGACCCTGAATCTGCAGGAATTCTGTTTCTAGCCCCTTCCTAGGCCGAGAAAATAACTTAAAACCAATCCAAATAGAGATTTTTAATTTGGTCTTAATTTGGTCACCGTTGGTAAGTGACCGTGGTATAAGCGGGAGTTAAGCGGGATAATGCCCTTTGAGGTGTCATTTAGCAGGAATTAATGGACGAAGTGGAGGCGTGAACCGTCCGAAGGACGGTTGCCTCCGCGAAGTCCATTAATTCCTGATAATCGACACCTCAAAGGGCATTATCCCGTTTATACCACGGTCACTGGGAACTTCACACTGGATTTCAAGCAACTCGGATTTAGCTTCCTCCAGACTTAATCAGCAATATTAAAACGACAAAAGGCTTGCAATATTTCAGTTGATGTGTAATGAATCCAGAATGTATGACATTTTCATGTTTTTAGTTGCATTACAGAAAATAAAGTCCTGTATCTATCGTGTTGGGAGTAACGCGTTACAAAAGTGGCTATCTATCCTATCTATTCTATCTATTCTGTCTATCTATCTATCTATCTATCTACCTTACTTACCTGTGCTTACAGGACTGTCTCAGGAAATTAGAATATTGTGATAAAGTCCTTTATTTTCTGTAATGCAACTAAAAACATGAAATTGTCATACATTCTGGATTCATCAAAATCGGACTGACCGGGAGCTCTCCAGTGTGTGTGTGTGGCCTTTTCCTTTTTATTAACTTGGTCATTCATGACTAATTATACAAAAGTTAAGCACTATTTTTTTTTCAGATGGCCGAAACAAGTGGCTACACGACGGGGGGGATGTCGCAGGACTCCACCCTCATCCTGTCCAGAACTGTAAGTTACACCCTATTGCCACATTTTACGTTACAAGTCTCAATGTAAACTTAGTTCTAAATACATTATATACATATGTACACATACAATGTTTTTTTTTAAAGGAGGAGGCCCCCGCTCCCCAGCTGCGTCCCCAGCTGGCTCCGCAGCCCCCTCCTCAGCCTGCTCCCCCTCAACTACCCCCGGCTGAGGAGGGGGACGAGGAGGGATATTTGGGAGATGATGAGGGGGATGATTGAATTATTTTTTTATGTTTGTTTTTGTATATAGTTGTGTGGTTTCGTTTAAATAATAATAAAATCGTTTTTATTATAAAATTGGTGTGGAAGGTTTTCTCTTAAATAAGGGTTAGTGTTAACATGGGATAGCCACTCGGGTTAAGGTTAGGGAATAAGGCTAAAGGTTAAGGTAAGGATTTAGATAAGTGGTAGGGATAGCTACTCGGGTTAAGGTTAGGGAATAAGGCTAAAGGTTAAGGTTAGGATTAAGATTAGGGTTAGGGTTAGGGTTAGGGTTAGGGTTAGGGTTAGGGTTAGGATAGGGGGTTTTAACCGAAGTGCACCGGGGTGCAGACCGTTTTCGGTGGATATCTTTTGACAGCAAGGTGCTAGAGAAACGGGAGGCAGACGCACCCCCCCCAAAGGGGGGAGCAGCTTTCCAACGGTGCCAAGCCCGAGTCCGTGCGACCTTCACCCGCCGAGATATCCAGTCGGGCATCACATATGCTGCTGTCTGTAGCATCTTTGCACAGCCAAAACCTAAGTGTCGTCCGTTGAGGTCCCCTCAGCAGCCACCAGATGGCAGAAGCGGCCCCTAACCGTCATCCGTTTATTATTATTTCGTTTATTATTATATTATTTATTTATGCAAGTCAGGATGTAGTCTATGAATGTGAAAGAAAAGTAGGTAAAATGCATCTCAATACAACATATCAAATCTATTATATTCACACACAATAATGATTCCTGTTCCTTCACTTTGTTTTTCCAGTTGGACACACACACACACACACACGCGCGCGCGCGCGCCGTTTGTTTTTTATTCCGTAGGCATGTCCAAACTATTCCACAAAAGGGCAGAGTGGCCCCCTTTTGTCTCCATCTTAAACATTTACTTGTTTATTCATTCACTCCTTCATTTATTAATTTGTTTGTTTGTTTTTTCTTGTAGCTGCTTATGTGGCTATACATTTGTTCATCCTCATGTCTGGTGATTGCAATCGTCCCATATATCATTACGGAATGTTTGACATGCAGTGCACGTTTTATGCACCACCTTTTCCTGCAGTAGCTCAACGTCATGCGTCATAATATATTAATTTACTGATGATTGGTCTACATAATAACAGATTTGAGGGAAAATTAAGCATTTTCAGATAATGTAGGAAATGACATCACAATAAGCAAATATACCAATATATTGGTATATTTGCAGGCAGTGGCGAAACCGTTTCTATCGCAGAGGCGTCTGTTTTCCTTAAATCAATTGTTAATAGTCATTTGACCGACACATTCAAACAATCTTTACCGCCCCAAGCCAGCATTTCCTAATAGAGAAACAACAGGGGTGGGGAGGGGCACGGTCAGGGGGGGGACCGTAAAAGTCAGGATCTGTCAGTTATTACTGAGACTGGGTGGAAAGACGACATACTCTGTAGAGATTAAATGACTCAATTTAAATGAGAAAAATGGTGAATATAAATAGAAAAATAAACAAACAGAATCACGTTCTTAGTATTACCAATGTCTTATTTTAGAGAAAACAGCAGAGGTGGGGTAACGGCAGATTCACGGTGGGGACTGTAAGAGTCAGGATATGTGTAACGTCAGTTGAGACCCCGTTTGTGACCGAGACCCCGTTTGTCCCCGATACACTTTTGTTTTTCCGGGGGTGGTCACGGTAGTTACGAGAGAAGACAAAAAGTTCAGAGAGAAATACACATTAACTGTTTGTTATCTCATAAGCGGCGTGGTGCCGGCTCCTTTTGACCTTTTGACCCCAGACTTCTAGAACGTATGAAAATATCTTGGCGGTGGCGAAACGGTGCAAACGAGGTGTCCTTTGACATCTACGTTTCGAGGCGATTGCAACAGTGCCACACATGATCATATTTGAATATGTTTCGGGGTAGTAATTAGCTGTCGATTTTGGAGGCCTTTATCAATAATGACCAGCTATAGATTTGCTTCCTGATGGAGATTTTTGACAAATTACATGTTATTTAGCATCTACACGTTGAGCTGACTCCAATGAGATCAAGCTAGCCCTCTTGCCACACCGAGATCATGTCGTAGACCATAGGTGTACCATGTCAAATACATGTTACAATTTGCTAGAGTGTCACGCTTGGTGTCATTGGACTCGGCTCAACGTGTAGATAATAAAATAACATGTCATTTGTCAGGAAATTACATCACGGTAAGCAAATATACCAATATATTGGTATATTTGCAGGCACTGGCGAAACCGTTTCTATCGCAGAGGCGTCTGCTTTGCTTGAATCCATTGTTTGTCTTTGTTTATCCGACATTTTTCTGATCACCAGCCACCACTGTTATCCATATTCATATATTGACATTACCGCGGCACCACACATGCTGCTGGCTGTAGCAGCGAAATACAAAGTGGGGTCCGTCGAGGTCCCCTCAGCAGCCACCAGATGGCAGAAACGGCCCTTAACCGTCATCACGTGTTTGTTTATTATTATTTATTTGATATCATTCAACTGTATATGTGTAGTTACAGGCGGTTAGGGTTAGGGTTAGGGTTAGGGTTAGGGTTAGGGTTAGGGTTAGGGTTAGGGTTAGGATAGGGGGTTTTAACCGAAGTGCACCGGGGTGCAGACCGTTTTCGGTGGATATCTTTTGACAGGGTTAGGGTTAGGGTTAGGGTTAGGGTTAGGGTTAGGGTTAGGGTTAGGGTTAGGGTTAGGATAGGGGGTTTTAACCGAAGTGCACCGGGGTGCAGACCGTTTTCGGTGGATATCTTTTGACAGCAAGGTGCTAGAGAAACGGGAGGCAGACGCACCCCCCCCAAAGGGGGGAGCAGCTTTCCAACGGTGCCAAGCCCGAGTCCGTGCGACCTTCACCCGCCGAGATATCCAGTCGGGCATCACATATGCTGCTGTCTGTAGCAGCTTTGCACAGCCAAAACCTAAGTGTCGTCCGTTGAGGTCCCCTCAGCAGCCACCAGATGGCAGAAGCGGCCCCTAACCGTCATATCCGTTTATTATTATTTCGTTTATTATTATATTATTTATTTATGCAAGTCAGGATGTAGTCTATGAATGTGAAAGAAAAGTAGGTAAAATGCATCTCAATACAACATATCAAATCTATTATATTCACACACAATAATGATTCCTGTTCCTTCACTTTGTTTTTCCAGTTGGACACACACACACACACACACGCGCGCGCGCGCCGTTTGTTTTTTATTCCGTAGGCATGTCCAAACTATTCCACAAAAGGGCAGAGTGGCCCCCTTTTGTCTCCATCTTAAACATTTACTTGTTTATTCATTCACTCCTTCATTTATTAATTTGTTTGTTTGTTTTTTCTTGTAGCTGCTTATGTGGCTATACATTTGTTCATCCTCATGTCTGGTGATTGCAATCGTCCCATATATCATTACGGAATGTTTGACATGCAGTGCACGTTTTATGCACCACCTTTTCCTGCAGTAGCTCAACGTCATGCGTCATAATATATTAATTTACTGATGATTGGTCTACATAATAACAGATTTGAGGGAAAATTAAGCATTTTCAGATAATGTCGGAAATGACATCGCAATAAGCAAATATACCAATATATTGGTATATTTGCAGGCACTGGCGAAACCGTTTCTATCGCAGAGGCGTCTGTTTTCCTTAAATCAATTGTTAATAGTCATTTGACCGACACATTCAAACAATCTTTACCGCCCCAAGCCAGCATTTCCTAATAGAGAAACAACAGGGGTGGGGAGGGGCACGGTCAGGGGGGGGACCGTAAAAGTCAGGATCTGTCAGTTATTACTGAGACTGGGTGGAAAGACGACATACTCTGTAGAGATTAAATGACTCAATTTAAATGAGAAAAATGGTGAATATAAATAGAAAAATAAACAAACAGAATCACGTTCTTAGTATTACCAATGTCTTATTTTAGAGAAAACAGCAGAGGTGGGGTAACAGCAGATTCACGGTGGGGACTGTAAGAGTCAGGATATGTGTAACGTCAGTTGAGACCCCGTTTGTGACCGAGACCCCGTTTGTCCCCGATACACTTTTGTTTTTCCGGGGGTGGTCACGGTAGTTACGAGAGAAGACAAAAAGTTCAGAGAGAAATACACATTAACTGTTTGTTATCTCATAAGCGGCGTGGTGCCGGCTCCTTTTGGCCTTTTGACCCCAGACTTCTAGAACGTAAGAAAATATCTTGGCGGTGGCGAAACGGTGCAAACGAGGTGTCCTTTGACATCTACGTTTCGAGGCGATTGCAACAGTGCCACACATGATCATATTTGAATATGTTTCGGGGTAGTAATTAGCTGTCGATTTTGGAGGCCTTTATCAATAATGACCAGCTATAGATTTGCTTCCTGATGGAGATTTTTGACAAATTACATGTTATTTAGCATCTACACGTTGAGCTGACTCCAATGAGATCAAGCTAGCCCTCTTGCCACACCGAGATCATGTCGTAGACCATAGGTGTACCATGTCAAACACATGTTACAATTTGCTAGAGCGTCACGCTTGGTGTCATTGGACTCAGCTCAACGTGTAGATAATAAAATAACATGTCATTTGTCAGGAAATTACATCACGGTAAGCAAATATACCAATATATTGGTATATTTGCAGGCACTGGCGAAACCGTTTCTATCGCAGAGGCGTCTGTTTTGCTTGAATCCATTGTTTGTCTTTGTTTATCCGACATTTTTCTGATCACCAGCCACCACTGTTATCCATATTCATATATTGACATTACCGCGGCACCACACATGCTGCTGGCTGTAGCAGCGAAATACAAAGTGGGGTCCGTCGAGGTCCCCTCAGCAGCCACCAGATGGCAGAAACGGCCCTTAACCGTCATCACGTGTTTGTTTATTATTATTTATTTTATATCATTCAACTGTATATGTGTAGTTACAGGCGGTTAGGGTGTGTAGGTCTGTAGATATGCAGTGTAAGTTTGGGGTTAGGGTCAGGGTTATGGTTAGGGAGGGTTAGGGTTATGGTTATGGTTAGGGTCAGGGTTATGGTTATGGTTAGGCCGTTTTTGGTGGATATCTTTTGACAGCAAGGTGCTAGAGAAACGGGAGGCAGACGCACCCCCCCCAAAGGGAGGAGCAGCTTTCCAACGGTGCCGAGCCCGAGTCCGTGCGACCTTCACCCGCCGAGATATCCAGTCGGGCATCACATATGCTGCTGGCTGTAGCCAAGCTGCCTAGGATAGGGGGTTTTAACCGAAGTGCACCGGGGTGCAGACCGTTTTCGGTGGATATCTTTTGACAGCAAGGTGCTAGAGAAACGGGAGGCAGACGCACCCCCCCCAAAGGGGGGAGCAGCTTTCCAACGGTGCCAAGCCCGAGTCCGTGCGACCTTCACCCGCCGAGATATCCAGTCGGGCATCACATATGCTGCTGTCTGTAGCAGCTTTGCACAGCCAAAACCTAAGTGTCGTCCGTTGAGGTCCCCTCAGCAGCCACCAGATGGCAGAAGCGGCCCCTAACCGTCATATCCGTTTATTATTATTTCGTTTATTATTATATTATTTATTTATGCAAGTCAGGATGTAGTCTATGAATGTGAAAGAAAAGTAGGTAAAATGCATCTCAATACAACATATCAAATCTATTATATTCACACACAATAATGATTCCTGTTCCTTCACTTTGTTTTTCCAGTTGGACACACACACACACACACACGCGCGCGCGCGCCGTTTGTTTTTTATTCCGTAGGCATGTCCAAACTATTCCACAAAAGGGCAGAGTGGCCCCCTTTTGTCTCCATCTTAAACATTTACTTGTTTATTCATTCACTCCTTCATTTATTAATTTGTTTGTTTGTTTTTTCTTGTAGCTGCTTATGTGGCTATACATTTGTTCATCCTCATGTCTGGTGATTGCAATCGTCCCATATATCATTACGGAATGTTTGACATGCAGTGCACGTTTTATGCACCACCTTTTCCTGCAGTAGCTCAACGTCATGCGTCATAATATATTAATTTACTGATGATTGGTCTACATAATAACAGATTTGAGGGAAAATTAAGCATTTTCAGATAATGTCGGAAATGACATCGCAATAAGCAAATATACCAATATATTGGTATATTTGCAGGCACTGGCGAAACCGTTTCTATCGCAGAGGCGTCTGTTTTCCTTAAATCAATTGTTAATAGTCATTTGACCGACACATTCAAACAATCTTTACCGCCCCAAGCCAGCATTTCCTAATAGAGAAACAACAGGGGTGGGGAGGGGCACGGTCAGGGGGGGGACCGTAAAAGTCAGGATCTGTCAGTTATTACTGAGACTGGGTGGAAAGACGACATACTCTGTAGAGATTAAATGACTCAATTTAAATGAGAAAAATGGTGAATATAAATAGAAAAATAAACAAACAGAATCACGTTCTTAGTATTACCAATGTCTTATTTTAGAGAAAACAGCAGAGGTGGGGTAACAGCAGATTCACGGTGGGGACTGTAAGAGTCAGGATATGTGTAACGTCAGTTGAGACCCCGTTTGTGACCGAGACCCCGTTTGTCCCCGATACACTTTTGTTTTTCCGGGGGTGGTCACGGTAGTTACGAGAGAAGACAAAAAGTTCAGAGAGAAATACACATTAACTGTTTGTTATCTCATAAGCGGCGTGGTGCCGGCTCCTTTTGGCCTTTTGACCCCAGACTTCTAGAACGTAAGAAAATATCTTGGCGGTGGCGAAACGGTGCAAACGAGGTGTCCTTTGACATCTACGTTTCGAGGCGATTGCAACAGTGCCACACATGATCATATTTGAATATGTTTCGGGGTAGTAATTAGCTGTCGATTTTGGAGGCCTTTATCAATAATGACCAGCTATAGATTTGCTTCCTGATGGAGATTTTTGACAAATTACATGTTATTTAGCATCTACACGTTGAGCTGACTCCAATGAGATCAAGCTAGCCCTCTTGCCACACCGAGATCATGTCGTAGACCATAGGTGTACCATGTCAAACACATGTTACAATTTGCTAGAGCGTCACGCTTGGTGTCATTGGACTCAGCTCAACGTGTAGATAATAAAATAACATGTCATTTGTCAGGAAATTACATCACGGTAAGCAAATATACCAATATATTGGTATATTTGCAGGCACTGGCGAAACCGTTTCTATCGCAGAGGCGTCTGTTTTGCTTGAATCCATTGTTTGTCTTTGTTTATCCGACATTTTTCTGATCACCAGCCACCACTGTTATCCATATTCATATATTGACATTACCGCGGCACCACACATGCTGCTGGCTGTAGCAGCGAAATACAAAGTGGGGTCCGTCGAGGTCCCCTCAGCAGCCACCAGATGGCAGAAACGGCCCTTAACCGTCATCACGTGTTTGTTTATTATTATTTATTTTATATCATTCAACTGTATATGTGTAGTTACAGGCGGTTAGGGTGTGTAGGTCTGTAGATATGCAGTGTAAGTTTGGGGTTAGGGTCAGGGTTATGGTTAGGGAGGGTTAGGGTTATGGTTATGGTTAGGGTCAGGGTTATGGTTATGGTTAGGCCGTTTTTGGTGGATATCTTTTGACAGCAAGGTGCTAGAGAAACGGGAGGCAGACGCACCCCCCCCAAAGGGAGGAGCAGCTTTCCAACGGTGCCGAGCCCGAGTCCGTGCGACCTTCACCCGCCGAGATATCCAGTCGGGCATCACATATGCTGCTGGCTGTAGCCAAGCTGCCTAGGATAGGGGGTTTTAACCGAAGTGCACCGGGGTGCAGACCGTTTTCGGTGGATATCTTTTGACAGCAAGGTGCTAGAGAAACGGGAGGCAGACGCACCCCCCCCCAAAGGGGGGAGCAGCTTTCCAACGGTGCCAAGCCCGAGTCCGTGCGACCTTCACCCGCCGAGATATCCAGTCGGGCATCACATATGCTGCTGTCTGTAGCAGCTTTGCACAGCCAAAACCTAAGTGTCGTCCGTTGAGGTCCCCTCAGCAGCCACCAGATGGCAGAAGCGGCCCCTAACCGTCATATCCGTTTATTATTATTTCGTTTATTATTATATTATTTATTTATGCAAGTCAGGATGTAGTCTATGAATGTGAAAGAAAAGTAGGTAAAATGCATCTCAATACAACATATCAAATCTATTATATTCACACACAATAATGATTCCTGTTCCTTCACTTTGTTTTTCCAGTTGGACACACACACACACACACACACGCGCGCGCGCCGTTTGTTTTTTATTCCGTAGGCATGTCCAAACTATTCCACAAAAGGGCAGAGTGGCCCCCTTTTGTCTCCATCTTAAACATTTACTTGTTTATTCATTCACTCCTTCATTTATTAATTTGTTTGTTTGTTTTTTCTTGTAGCTGCTTATGTGGCTATACATTTGTTCATCCTCATGTCTGGTGATTGCAATCGTCCCATATATCATTACGGAATGTTTGACATGCAGTGCACGTTTTATGCACCACCTTTTCCTGCAGTAGCTCAACGTCATGCGTCATAATATATTAATTTACTGATGATTGGTCTACATAATAACAGATTTGAGGGAAAATTAAGCATTTTCAGATAATGTCGGAAATGACATCGCAATAAGCAAATATACCAATATATTGGTATATTTGCAGGCACTGGCGAAACCGTTTCTATCGCAGAGGCGTCTGTTTTCCTTAAATCAATTGTTAATAGTCATTTGACCGACACATTCAAACAATCTTTACCGCCCCAAGCCAGCATTTCCTAATAGAGAAACAACAGGGGTGGGGAGGGGCACGGTCAGGGGGGGGACCGTAAAAGTCAGGATCTGTCAGTTATTACTGAGACTGGGTGGAAAGACGACATACTCTGTAGAGATTAAATGACTCAATTTAAATGAGAAAAATGGTGAATATAAATAGAAAAATAAACAAACAGAATCACGTTCTTAGTATTACCAATGTCTTATTTTAGAGAAAACAGCAGAGGTGGGGTAACAGCAGATTCACGGTGGGGACTGTAAGAGTCAGGATATGTGTAACGTCAGTTGAGACCCCGTTTGTGACCGAGACCCCGTTTGTCCCCGATACACTTTTGTTTTTCCGGGGGTGGTCACGGTAGTTACGAGAGAAGACAAAAAGTTCAGAGAGAAATACACATTAACTGTTTGTTATCTCATAAGCGGCGTGGTGCCGGCTCCTTTTGGCCTTTTGACCCCAGACTTCTAGAACGTAAGAAAATATCTTGGCGGTGGCGAAACGGTGCAAACGAGGTGTCCTTTGACATCTACGTTTCGAGGCGATTGCAACAGTGCCACACATGATCATATTTGAATATGTTTCGGGGTAGTAATTAGCTGTCGATTTTGGAGGCCTTTATCAATAATGACCAGCTATAGATTTGCTTCCTGATGGAGATTTTTGACAAATTACATGTTATTTAGCATCTACACGTTGAGCTGACTCCAATGAGATCAAGCTAGCCCTCTTGCCACACCGAGATCATGTCGTAGACCATAGGTGTACCATGTCAAACACATGTTACAATTTGCTAGAGCGTCACGCTTGGTGTCATTGGACTCAGCTCAACGTGTAGATAATAAAATAACATGTCATTTGTCAGGAAATTACATCACGGTAAGCAAATATACCAATATATTGGTATATTTGCAGGCACTGGCGAAACCGTTTCTATCGCAGAGGCGTCTGTTTTGCTTGAATCCATTGTTTGTCTTTGTTTATCCGACATTTTTCTGATCACCAGCCACCACTGTTATCCATATTCATATATTGACATTACCGCGGCACCACACATGCTGCTGGCTGTAGCAGCGAAATACAAAGTGGGGTCCGTCGAGGTCCCCTCAGCAGCCACCAGATGGCAGAAACGGCCCTTAACCGTCATCACGTGTTTGTTTATTATTATTTATTTTATATCATTCAACTGTATATGTGTAGTTACAGGCGGTTAGGGTGTGTAGGTCTGTAGATATGCAGTGTAAGTTTGGGGTTAGGGTCAGGGTTATGGTTAGGGAGGGTTAGGGTTATGGTTATGGTTAGGGTCAGGGTTATGGTTATGGTTAGGCCGTTTTTGGTGGATATCTTTTGACAGCAAGGTGCTAGAGAAACGGGAGGCAGACGCACCCCCCCCAAAGGGAGGAGCAGCTTTCCAACGGTGCCGAGCCCGAGTCCGTGCGACCTTCACCCGCCGAGATATCCAGTCGGGCATCACATATGCTGCTGGCTGTAGCCAAGCTGCCTAGGATAGGGGGTTTTAACCGAAGTGCACCGGGGTGCAGACCGTTTTCGGTGGATATCTTTTGACAGCAAGGTGCTAGAGAAACGGGAGGCAGACGCACCCCCCCCAAAGGGGGGAGCAGCTTTCCAACGGTGCCAAGCCCGAGTCCGTGCGACCTTCACCCGCCGAGATATCCAGTCGGGCATCACATATGCTGCTGTCTGTAGCAGCTTTGCACAGCCAAAACCTAAGTGTCGTCCGTTGAGGTCCCCTCAGCAGCCACCAGATGGCAGAAGCGGCCCCTAACCGTCATATCCGTTTATTATTATTTCGTTTATTATTATATTATTTATTTATGCAAGTCAGGATGTAGTCTATGAATGTGAAAGAAAAGTAGGTAAAATGCATCTCAATACAACATATCAAATCTATTATATTCACACACAATAATGATTCCTGTTCCTTCACTTTGTTTTTCCAGTTGGACACACACACACACACACACGCGCGCGCGCGCCGTTTGTTTTTTATTCCGTAGGCATGTCCAAACTATTCCACAAAAGGGCAGAGTGGCCCCCTTTTGTCTCCATCTTAAACATTTACTTGTTTATTCATTCACTCCTTCATTTATTAATTTGTTTGTTTGTTTTTTCTTGTAGCTGCTTATGTGGCTATACATTTGTTCATCCTCATGTCTGGGTTAGGGTTAGGGTTAGGGTTAGGGTTAGGGTTAGGGTTAGGGTTAGGGTTAGGGTTAGGGTTAGGATAGGGGGTTTTAACCGAAGTGCACCGGGGTGCAGACCGTTTTCGGTGGATATCTTTTGACAGCAAGGTGCTAGAGAAACGGGAGGCAGACGCACCCCCCCCAAAGGGGGGAGCAGCTTTCCAACGGTGCCAAGCCCGAGTCCGTGCGACCTTCACCCGCCGAGATATCCAGTCGGGCATCACATATGCTGCTGTCTGTAGCAGCTTTGCACAGCCAAAACCTAAGTGTCGTCCGTTGAGGTCCCCTCAGCAGCCACCAGATGGCAGAAGCGGCCCCTAACCGTCATATCCGTTTATTATTATTTCGTTTATTATTATATTATTTATTTATGCAAGTCAGGATGTAGTCTATGAATGTGAAAGAAAAGTAGGTAAAATGCATCTCAATACAACATATCAAATCTATTATATTCACACACAATAATGATTCCTGTTCCTTCACTTTGTTTTTCCAGTTGGACACACACACACACACACACACGCGCGCGCGCCGTTTGTTTTTTATTCCGTAGGCATGTCCAAACTATTCCACAAAAGGGCAGAGTGGCCCCCTTTTGTCTCCATCTTAAACATTTACTTGTTTATTCATTCACTCCTTCATTTATTAATTTGTTTGTTTGTTTTTTCTTGTAGCTGCTTATGTGGCTATACATTTGTTCATCCTCATGTCTGGGTTAGGGTTAGGGTTAGGGTTAGGGTTAGGGTTAGGGTTAGGGTTAGGGTTAGGGTTAGGATAGGGGGTTTTAACCGAAGTGCACCGGGGTGCAGACCGTTTTCGGTGGATATCTTTTGACAGCAAGGTGCTAGAGAAACGGGAGGCAGACGCACCCCCCCCAAAGGGGGGAGCAGCTTTCCAACGGTGCCAAGCCCGAGTCCGTGCGACCTTCACCCGCCGAGATATCCAGTCGGGCATCACATATGCTGCTGTCTGTAGCAGCTTTGCACAGCCAAAACCTAAGTGTCGTCCGTTGAGGTCCCCTCAGCAGCCACCAGATGGCAGAAGCGGCCCCTAACCGTCATATCCGTTTATTATTATTTCGTTTATTATTATATTATTTATTTATGCAAGTCAGGATGTAGTCTATGAATGTGAAAGAAAAGTAGGTAAAATGCATCTCAATACAACATATCAAATCTATTATATTCACACACAATAATGATTCCTGTTCCTTCACTTTGTTTTTCCAGTTGGACACACACACACACACACACACACGCGCGCGCGCCGTTTGTTTTTTATTCCGTAGGCATGTCCAAACTATTCCACAAAAGGGCAGAGTGGCCCCCTTTTGTCTCCATCTTAAACATTTACTTGTTTATTCATTCACTCCTTCATTTATTAATTTGTTTGTTTGTTTTTTCTTGTAGCTGCTTATGTGGCTATACATTTGTTCATCCTCATGTCTGGTGATTGCAATCGTCCCATATATCATTACGGAATGTTTGACATGCAGTGCACGTTTTATGCACCACCTTTTCCTGCAGTAGCTCAACGTCATGCGTCATAATATATTAATTTACTGATGATTGGTCTACATAATAACAGATTTGAGGGAAAATTAAGCATTTTCAGATAATGTCGGAAATGACGTCGCAATAAGCAAATATACCAATATATTGGTATATTTGCAGGCACTGGCGAAACCGTTTCTATCGCAGAGGCGTCTGTTTTCCTTAAATCAATTGTTAATAGTCATTTGACCGACACATTCAAACAATCTTTACCGCCCCAAGCCAGCATTTCCTAATAGAGAAACAACAGGGGTGGGGAGGGGCACGGTCAGGGGGGGGACCGTAAAAGTCAGGATCTGTCAGTTATTACTGAGACTGGGTGGAAAGACGACATACTCTGTAGAGATTAAATGACTCAATTTAAATGAGAAAAATGGTGAATATAAATAGAAAAATAAACAAACAGAATCACGTTCTTAGTATTACCAATGTCTTATTTTAGAGAAAACAGCAGAGGTGGGGTAACAGCAGATTCACGGTGGGGACTGTAAGAGTCAGGATATGTGTAACGTCAGTTGAGACCCCGTTTGTGACCGAGACCCCGTTTGTCCCCGATACACTTTTGTTTTTCCGGGGGTGGTCACGGTAGTTACGAGAGAAGACAAAAAGTTCAGAGAGAAATACACATTAACTGTTTGTTATCTCATAAGCGGCGTGGTGCCGGCTCCTTTTGGCCTTTTGACCCCAGACTTCTAGAACGTATGAAAATATCTTGGCGGTGGCGAAACGGTGCAAACGAGGTGTCCTTTGACATCTACGTTTCGAGGCGATTGCAACAGTGCCACACATGATCATATTTGAATATGTTTCGGGGTAGTAATTAGCTGTCGATTTTGGAGGCCTTTATCAATAATGACCAGCTATAGATTTGCTTCCTGATGGAGATTTTTGACAAATTACATGTTATTTAGCATCTACACGTTGAGCTGACTCCAATGAGATCAAGCTAGCCCTCTTGCCACACCGAGATCATGTCGTAGACCATAGGTGTACCATGTCAAACACATGTTACAATTTGCTAGAGCGTCACGCTTGGTGTCATTGGACTCAGCTCAACGTGTAGATAATAAAATAACATGTCATTTGTCAGGAAATTACATCACGGTAGGCAAATATACCAATATATTGGTATATTTGCAGGCACTGGCGAAACCGTTTCTATCGCAGAGGCGTCTGTTTTGCTTGAATCCATTGTTTGTCTTTGTTTATCCGACATTTTTCTGATCACCAGCCACCACTGTTATCCATATTCATATATTGACATTACCGCGGCACCACACATGCTGCTGGCTGTAGCAGCGAAATACAAAGTGGGGTCCGTCGAGGTCCCCTCAGCAGCCACCAGATGGCAGAAACGGCCCTTAACCGTCATCACGTGTTTGTTTATTATTATTTATTTTATATCATTCAACTGTATATGTGTAGTTACAGGCGGTTAGGGTGTGTAGGTCTGTAGATATGCAGTGTAAGTTTGGGGTTAGGGTCAGGGTTATGGTTAGGGAGGGTTAGGGTTATGGTTATGGTTAGGGTCAGGGTTATGGTTATGGTTAGGCCGTTTTTGGTGGATATCTTTTGACAGCAAGGTGCTAGAGAAACGGGAGGCAGACGCACCCCCCCCAAAGGGAGGAGCAGCTTTCCAACGGTGCCGAGCCCGAGTCCGTGCGACCTTCACCCGCCGAGATATCCAGTCGGGTTAGGGTTAGGGTTAGGGTTAGGGTTAGGGTTAGGGTTAGGGTTAGGGTTAGGGTTAGGATAGGGGGTTTTAACCGAAGTGCACCGGGGTGCAGACCGTTTTCGGTGGATATCTTTTGACAGCAAGGTGCTAGAGAAACGGGAGGCAGACGCACCCCCCCCAAAGGGGGGAGCAGCTTTCCAACGGTGCCAAGCCCGAGTCCGTGCGACCTTCACCCGCCGAGATATCCAGTCGGGCATCACATATGCTGCTGTCTGTAGCAGCTTTGCACAGCCAAAACCTAAGTGTCGTCCGTTGAGGTCCCCTCAGCAGCCACCAGATGGCAGAAGCGGTTAGGGTTAGGGTTAGGGTTAGGGTTAGGGTTAGGGTTAGGGTTAGGGTTAGGGTTAGGGTTAGGGGGTTTTAACCGAAGTGCACCGGGGTGCAGACCGTTTTCGGTGGATATCTTTTGACAGCAAGGTGCTAGAGAAACGGGAGGCAGACGCACCCCCCCCAAAGGGGGGAGCAGCTTTCCAACGGTGCCAAGCCCGAGTCCGTGCGACCTTCACCCGCCGAGATATCCAGTCGGGCATCACATATGCTGCTGTCTGTAGCAGCTTTGCACAGCCAAAACCTAAGTGTCGTCCGTTGAGGTCCCCTCAGCAGCCACCAGATGGCAGAAGCGGCCCCTAACCGTCATATCCGTTTATTATTATTTCGTTTATTATTATATTATTTATTTATGCAAGTCAGGATGTAGTCTATGAATGTGAAAGAAAAGTAGGTAAAATGCATCTCAATACAACATATCAAATCTATTATATTCACACACAATAATGATTCCTGTTCCTTCACTTTGTTTTTCCAGTTGGACACACACACACACACACACGCGCGCGCGCGCCGTTTGTTTTTTATTCCGTAGGCATGTCCAAACTATTCCACAAAAGGGCAGAGTGGCCCCCTTTTGTCTCCATCTTAAACATTTACTTGTTTATTCATTCACTCCTTCATTTATTAATTTGTTTGTTTGTTTTTTCTTGTAGCTGCTTATGTGGCTATACATTTGTTCATCCTCATGTCTGGGTTAGGGTTAGGGTTAGGGTTAGGGTTAGGGTTAGGGTTAGGGTTAGGGTTAGGATAGGGGGTTTTAACCGAAGTGCACCGGGGTGCAGACCGTTTTCGGTGGATATCTTTTGACAGCAAGGTGCTAGAGAAACGGGAGGCAGACGCACCCCCCCCAAAGGGGGGAGCAGCTTTCCAACGGTGCCAAGCCCGAGTCCGTGCGACCTTCACCCGCCGAGATATCCAGTCGGGCATCACATATGCTGCTGTCTGTAGCAGCTTTGCACAGCCAAAACCTAAGTGTCGTCCGTTGAGGTCCCCTCAGCAGCCACCAGATGGCAGAAGCGGCCCCTAACCGTCATATCCGTTTATTATTATTTCGTTTATTATTATATTATTTATTTATGCAAGTCA